>NW_027441532.1:0-170083 GCF_964195595.1 Calonectris borealis
GCCCAGGAACTGCATTAGCGGGAGCCTCAAAATACGTGCTGCCGGCAAAAGCCCTGCCTTGGGCCCAATCCTGCACCCTAATATTGGTGATGAACATCGCCTTGCAGGGGGGCCAGGGCCAGGGCAAAGAAAAACCCGTCGGGGGGGTGCGGGTGGAATCGCCCAGCTGTTTTCTTGTTTGTTGGTTGGTTTTGCTTTTTTAAAACAATACTATTTAAGCTCTTAATACGACCTGCAAGGCAACAGGAACGAGGCATACCAGACTGGGCACGTTTGAAGCCCGACCCCATTCAACAGCCGCACAAACCACCGCTCACTGCCGCGGCGCACACTCCACCGCCTGCCTGCAGGTACAGGCAGCCCCCCTGTTTCTGGAGCCGTCCCCAGGAGCGGCACCACCAGGCAGCTCAGAAAACGTGCTGCCAGCAAAAACTTGAGCACAGCTTAATTCTGGGCAATTTTTCCTCACTTTAGGCCTGCTGGTTAAAGACTCGTCCATCGAGAGATGGCTCAGGACCACGCCAGGGCCGGCGGCGCTGCTTTCTGGATCCCGTGGTGGCGATGGGCAGAGGGACAGGCGATCAGATCCTGGGGCCAGGTACGCGTGCGGGGTGTCGGGGTCACCCCCGCCTGGTTTTTCCCAGCGAAGCCCCAGCCAGTGCCAGCCCCGTGCTGCAGCCCCGGGGCTGAGGCTCAAGGATCCGGGCGTTTCTGCGGGTGCTGCACCCGGCCAGACCCCGCCGCCGGCTGCCAGCTGCCCTGGGCTTCCCCCCGTTGTCTTCAGCTCTGCTTTCTGCCAGCAGCTGGGGCACAGCAGAACGTCTTGCCTGCGCTCCACAGCCATCCTGACCCACGTCTGCAGCTCGTACGTGGTGTCCACGTGATTTGGGGGTGGCAGGTCTCTGTTGTGGCACCCTGGGAACGGGGGCAAAGCAAACCCAATCCCTCCCTTCCAATCTTTGTCCCCAGGGTGACTGAGAAGATACCTACCGTGTGCCGGAGAGCATCCTGTGGGGAGGTGACAGCCGTTGGCAGAGCGGCACCAAGACCCGCCTGACAGCAAAGGCGCCCGGTAGCCTCAGAGCAGCCCAGGTGAGCTGTTTCTCTTGGAGACCAGCAAAGCAGCCTTCCTCCGCCCCTGGTTTTGGTGAGATATGGAGCAGCACAAAGATGTTTCTCAGGCATCCAGGCCTGAGGAGGATTTCCCAGTGCCCCCGTGAGAGATCCTGCTCCTGGAAGCACCTCCCCATACAGCAAAGGCCGTATCCAGCCACCCGGCTCTGGGCGTAGCTGCCCCGAAGGGTGTCTCAGGGTGGACGGGGTCATCTGCCTGGTGGCTCTGACAGAGAAATGATGAGCTGAAGCCCCGTGGTCATTGCCGGCTGGTTCAAAGTCCCCGAGTGCCTCAGCCTTTCTCCCTGAGAGTGTTTAACCCAGGCACTTTTTCAGGGCATGACGGATGATGTGAAGGTGGATGCTGGTGATGTCCTGGTGGCTCTGTCCCACTTCAAAGTTGTGATGTCTGAGATCTGGGGCCACCTGAAGGCTCTGGCGGAGATCTCCAGGGAGTTTGTGTTCAATGTTTTGATACCTTAAGGCTACAATGTCCTAGGGTCATGGGGTGCTAGGGTTACAGGATGCTAGGGCTATGGGGTTCTAGGGTTATGCAGTGCCAGGGTAACAGTTTTCTAGGGTTATCATGTCCCCTGTCTGCACTTAGGGAGAGCTAGAGTTATTGGGTGCCAGGGTTATGGGGTTCTAGGCTTACAGTGTGCTAGGGTTATGGGGTGGTAGGGTAACAGGATGCCAGAGTGTGAGTGGGCTAGGGTTAAAGGGTGTTATTGTTATGGACAGTATCTGGGCTTTTTGGTCCTGGCTTCCCTGAGTTGTTTGGGGTTTTTATGCCTTCACGTGTGTTCTGGATGTTTTTTGGAGGTCCTATTTTAGCTTGTTTTCTTTTTAGGGTTCGGACTGGGGACTCTGGTTTGTGCATGATGTGTCTTCTAGTTGTTTTTTTGCTGTTCTGGTGACTTGTTTTGCATTTTCTGTCTTGTAACCATCATTTCTGGTCTAATATGGCTGTCCGGGTCGGCTGCTGTCGCTTCTGTTGCCGTCCAACTCATTTCCAATGGATGTTGGACTGTTTTAGGTAGGTGTGGATTATTTGCGGTCGATGGAGAACGACTGCCAGATGACTAACGGGCCCTGTCGGAAGGCTAAGCGTACTTCTCCGTTTGTGTAGACTTTCAAAGACACAGTCATTTCCCCTGCCTTGAGGAAGAGTCATGGGAAGACACCAACCGCACGGAAGGACAAGGGTTTTGCCTAGGGTACGTGGCTTTTTGGTTTCTGCTTTTGAGTAAGCAACCTGCAAAGAGGCTGCTGTCATTAAGTTTAGTGGCATTTTGTGAAGTCCTGAGTTGAGTATGGCGTGACTTGAAACATGGCTGAAAAAATGGTAGAGGTTTGTCTGCATGTTCTGGCTGCTTCGGGTTTGCATGTCTGCTCGTGGTGGTGAATTCATACTGTCCTTAGCTCCTACCTCAAGGCAGGACGTGTGCTTAGGGTGAGGTTGGTGCGAATCTGTATTTCAAATAGACTTCTTGATCATTTTGAATTTTGGGGGGCCAGCTTCTTCTCAGATCTGTTCAGTCATCCTTGGTTTTGCCTCTTCACGTAACTGGTGAAGAGCTCGTAGGAGGAGCAGGAGAAGGGTCAGCACTGCCGTTTCCATGTTGGTCGCTTGTGCTGCAGTTATCAGGGTTATCTTCCACCCGCAGTTTCTTTGCAGGAATCTCGTTAAGCCACTTGTCCATTTTGTGAGGGGTAGCGGACTTAATGGGAGACCTTTTGTTCCTCATTAGTGGCTCAGGGATTTACCTGTTGTTTTTTGTTTGTTTGTTTGCTTTTTATTTGCTGTGCTTAATTTAAAAAGCTTGTGGTAGCTCTTTGGATTTCTGTCTTTAAAGAAAGTCTCTAGGATTTCTACCCAGGAGTGAAGTGTCCAGAAAAGACTGTCCTTGTACGCTGCTGTCAGCCTTCAGTTTAGAGAAATGGCTGGTAGTGGTGAATGTTTAACGGTAATGTAACTCAAATGCATCTTGAATATTCAAGCTTTGCCTTTGTTCCTGATATGCCTGGGGGACGATTCTCAGCAGGTCATAAACAGTGTGTTCTGCTGTGTTTTAGCCGTTCAAAATAGTGTATCACCAGAAGTGTCTTCCTTAGGCCTACACAGAGCAAGAACCTCCAGTAGCAAGGGCATGCTGACCCTTGGGCAGCTTCAAAGCGACAGGTAAATATAAACAGGTTAACAAACTAGACCTGTGGTAGCAGTGCGTGCATCCAAGTCCACCTGACTCTCCACACTTTCTCAGCACGTCACAGCTTTTCGTGGGTGAGGGTGGATGGAGTCCCTATAAGCAGGTGTTGTAACTGGCCAGGCAGTTGACCTAAAGAAATGAAAAATTACCTTTGAAGGGAATGGCGTGCCTTTAGATGTAGGGCTGTATTGCCTTTTCCTTCCTTGGTCTGAGCACAGTGTGCTGAGAGGTGTTTCCCTCTGGGGGAGGGAAACTCATCCAACAGCCATCATCAGCCTCAGGGCTTGTGGTCCTTGATGGAGGCCTAAGTGCTTGGGACAGTTTGACCTGTGTTTCTCATTCTGCTGCCAGGTTTTTCCTTTAATGGTTGCTCTCTAGTTTATTTGTCTTTATAGTGTTTTGTAAATATTCTCTCTTCTCCATAGCTCTGAGCACTGAACTACATGTTCCTTTTTCTGAAAACCCATAAATAGCTTTGGAGTTTACCTTGGGAGCAGAGAAAATGGGGACTCCTTAGAGTTGAGAAGAGAATCTAATATGAGAAACGCTTCAGTGATACACATCTTCTGAGGTTGAAAGTACCTCAGATTTAACTTTTTGGTTGTTTTTGCATTCTTTAGCAATATCTACTTAAAAGTCTACTTCAGCAAAAGAAGAAGAAATGACTTCGCTTTCTGTGTCTGACTAAAAGAACTAACCTGAACATAGAGAAAACTGATGTGAAGAGCCATTTTTGGGGGTTATTGGGTACCACATCTGACTTGTCGAGCTTTCCCTGTGCGTGGGGTGGTGGTTTGTACACGGCATTGCCCAATTTTCTTTCTGAACTGAACAAGTTACTCTTTCACAGCTTTTTTTAGTAGTCTTTCACTTGACGTGCAACTTCTTGCTCTTCACGTGTCAGCTAACGGCTTCCAAAAAGACAGGAGGTGACTCGGCAAGAAGGTGGGACGTTCCTGCGTTCGTTTCTGGCATCTGATGCTCGGTCCACCTCCTGTCAGTTGCCAGATGCAAGGCAAAGGGCTTCTCCTCATTAGAAATTACTTGTCTGATTTCAGAAATGGTCTACGTACACTTGAAAATGAAACTTTTCCTAATCTCTTTGTGCACTAGTAGAGAAGCAGTGGGGATTTTTCAGGGCTGTGCCTGTGGAAGAACCTTTAGGAAATCCTATCCCTTGGCTCTCAGATGGGGAATGAAGAGTTTGAGAAAGTCATGGGTGTTTCTGGTGTTCCCCAAAGCAGTGGGTTCAGCTGCTGCAGAACCTGGACATTCCTCTGAGTACGAACAGAGGAGGGGATAAAGGGTCTTCAGAGGCTGTTTCTTCCCAGGGGCTTTGTGAGCAGAAAACTCGCCCTGAAACTTCTTCTCCTGAAAGGTTTGCTATGCTCTGTACCGGCTGCTCCATTTTGGATCGTTCTTACAAAAACAAATGGGGTTTTTGTTGCTTCTATGTGTTTTTTCCCCTCTCTGCGATGTGAAATGCCTCTGTTTTGGAGAAAACAATCAGGTCCCTCTGGATGGCATCCCTTCCCTCGAGCGTACCGACTGCACCACTCAGCTTGGTGTCACCTGCAACCTTGCTGAGAGTGCACTCGACTCCCACTATCCATGCCATCGATATTAAACCGTATCGGTCCCAGTATGGACGCTTGAGGGACACCGCTCCTTGCTGGTTTCACGTTGGGCATTGGGCCACTGACTGTTGCTCTTTGGTTAACGCTTTCCCTTCCTCATGAGGAGCTGGGGAGGCTGTTGGGGGCGGGACGGAACACGGGGAGCCCCCGCATTCCCTCCTGGGAGACCCCCAGACAGAAGGCCAGAGCCGGCAACCCCAGAGAGTCCTTAGCAGCCAACAGACAGAACGGACCATGGCGCTGCCAGCCCTGCGGCTCTCACTGTGCAGCCCCCAGGCCCCCCTAGGCGCCCCAGGTGCTTCAGCCTTTTGTCCGTCCCAAAACCTTCTACCCCCAAGGTAGGGACCGACCCTGACCCCTGCAGCCCAGGGACGCTCTTGGGGGAAGGAGCGGAGGTGAGCACTGACCATTACTCCTGTGTCTCTCTCTGGCTCAGCCAACCTGTGCCGCTGCCTGGGCAGGAGCAGCCCTTCCCGGCAGCCTGGGCGCCCGCGGCGCGGATGGCACCCCAGGCACCCCCAGCAGTTATGGCATCCCCAGCAGATATGGCCATGTCTCCCATTTCACCTGCTATAAGCGAGTCTCCTCCCTGATCTGCAACCCTGTCCCACTGACACAGCAGCTCAGCCCACGGGGAGTGCCCCGGCCACAAGCTCCCCACGTGCCAGGCACAGAGCTGGGGGACGTCGATGATCGGGGCTGGCTCGGCGGGTGCCCCTGGAGGGTTACCCCGGCCCGGCACAGCTCCCCCTCAGCCATGCAGGTCTGCAGATGGCTCCATGCAGCTGCTTCTTTGACCCCCGAGTCTTCCACATCCAGTGGACGAGCACCAACCCGCCTCCACCAGCCATTGCCACACCCGGCCACGGCGCTGCTCCTCTGCCAGGTGCTGCCCTGTGGGGCCACAGGGGCTGCGGGACACCCCTGGCCTGGGCAGCCCCCGGGACCCCTCAGGGCCAACGGCAACACCTTGCACCCCACACCCGTCAGGGGAGAGCGGTGGCCCCAGCCCCCCTGGTGCTGCCGCTGTGCTTCCCCAGCTACCAGCACGTGGGGAGGCAGTTTGCACAGCTCAGACTCTCGGACGCGGCCATCCCCGCAGCAACATCCCCCTGGGCAGCGATGTCCTCCTCAGCCCCTGTGCTGCCCCCCACATCCAAGCCGCTGGGGACCCGGCAGGTGACATTGCACTGCCCAAGGAGATGCTTCTGGGTCGCTTCCTGGTCAGCCAGGATGGTCCCAGCAGCCTCTCCATGTCTGGGGACCCTGGTGGCTCCAGCAGAGCCATCCCCCACTGCAACATCAGCTCGCTTTCGCCGCCCGCGGAGCTGCTCGCCCCCGACTACGGCATCCCCGAGGCCACCATCGCAGTCCTGAGCCTCGAGCAACGCACCACCGTCAGGATGGAGCCCCAGGAGCTGTGGTGGGATGCGGGGACGGAGCTGCCACCACGCCAGCCTGGCATGTCCCAGCCTGGCATGTCAGAAGAACGGGAAAAAGCAGAAGAGCAGCTGGGCAAACCCACCCAGCAAGCCCAGGGCTCTCGCAGCCAGCACTGGGGTGGGAGCGTGGGATTAGACCCACAGCAGGCATGAGATGAGATTGGGGGGTGGTGAGGGGGGTAGTGGTGTAGTTGCAGGGGGGTGGGGGGGTGGTCTTACATGAGAAGAGATTTGATGACACATTTGCTCTTGGTTTTTTTGCATTAAAAGCAGCCACTGCTCTGTGCTTGTGTGGGAGGGGGAGGGAGCGCAGGGGGCACCGAGAAACAGAACCCGAGAAGTGCAAATGCCCCACTGAGCCCCAAATCAGAGCCGGCGAGCCCCGAAGGGCACCGAGCCACCCCCAGGGCTGAGTCACTTCCAGCAGGGGAGACAATGGGGAGGGCTGACTCCCCTGTCCCCTTGCCCAGGGGAAGGAGCCTTTTGGCAGGGGAGCCAGGACAGACGGGTCCCTGCAGGACTCACGGGCACGGCCCCACGCAGAAAGCAGCACTGAGCCCCTGGGACAAAGACAGACCTGGGGGGCTGGGGCCGGGGCCGGGACAGACACACAGGACAACAAGGGCTGCAACGCCTTTGTCTTGAACACAACCAGCGTCCCCTCCCGCGGGGACAGGGCTCAGTGCAAAGCCCTTAAAAGCCCCAGGACAATCACGCCCTTCCTCGGGTCCCACCATGCTCAGCTCCAGAGCCCAGCTTTGCCTCACTGCCACAGCGAAATAGCCCCAAATCACCCCAATAATGCTGAGGGAGGGAGGCCAGGCAGGGACCCTCCTTCCCCTGTCTGGCTGCACCTTGGGCAGCCGCAAGACCAGGAAGGGGGGAAAAATGGAAAGGGGGAAAAAAACCCGTATCTTTCCTTCAGGAAGCAGCATCGCTGTCCCGCTGTGCTGGCGAGAGCTTCCCGGGTCTGGCTTGCAGAAGGTGCAGGGTGAGGTCTCCATCGGGGCGGCCCCCCGGTGCCAGAAGTCGGGGGTCTGAGCCCCTTCCTTAGGGCAGTCCCAGCGATGCCGCTGGGGTGGTGGGTGCCGGTCTGGATGGTCCTCGCCCTGTGGGCGCTCTCCAGGGTCTCAGTGCTCCACCAGTGAGCAGCACTTGCTCAGCAGCTCAGGGAAGCACAGCGTGGACTTGCGCACGCCCAAGGGCAGCAGGATGCAGACAGAGGCGATGGCGCCGAAGGGGCTGAAGATCCCCGTGATGGTCTGCAGGAAGGTCTTGTGGAGCGGCGGCAGCACGTCCTGCTGCTGGGGCAGCAGCTCCTTGTCCTGGCTCTGCCTCACCCCAACCAATGCAGCGCGCGGGAGCTGCCAAGCACACGCAATGGTCACAAGTGCATCGGCCATGGGGCACAAGGAGGCTGACAAGCGGATGCTGCTCGTCAGTGACTGGCAGCCACAAACCAGGCAGCTCATGGTCCTGACCCAGCTCGGCTGAATCAGCCTGTTCTTTTTCCCATCAAATATTCTCCCCAAATCCCCTAAATTCACCCAAAAAAACTCCCCCCACGAGACCCGCGATCTCCTGCAGAGATGGGGGCATCTTCCTGCAGGCACGAACCTCGGGGCACCCTGCCCGCCCCGTGCTCATCCCCCTGCGGCTGCCCATCAAGGTGAGGGGGGGTGTTCCTAGGGGGGTCCCCGCCGCCCTGGGGGAGGGGTCCCCAGCGATGTCACCTCGCTGTCACCCTGTCCCCAGGGCCGTGGCCTGCTCCGTGGGGTACAACCACTGGGGCTGATGGACGACCAGGGGTGAGTCTACATGCAAGGGAGGAATTGCTACGGGCAGCTGGGGACCAGGGACTGGTTGGACCACATGGAGATCACACAGGTGACTGCCACTGTCCCCACAGGTGTCCTGTCCCCATCTCTGACCCTATCCCTCACCCCAGTGTCATCCCTGTAGGTGCCATGTCCCCATCGCTGTCCCCACAGGAGTTCTGTCCCCGTCACTGTCCCCACCCCAATCTCTGTCCTTGCAGGTGCCTTGTCGCCATCCCTGTGCCTGTGACTGTCCCCACGGGTGCCCTGCCCCTGTCCCAGATTGGCCCAGTTGCCCTCTCTTGCCGCAGAAAGCAAATTCCTTTCCATAGTGGCCATGCAAAAGGTCCCTCGGATGGAAAAGGTCCTGAAAGAAGGCCCTGCAGATGGCCCTGCTTCCAGCACCACGTTGGGCTGAGCTCAGAGCCATGGCCGTCTGTAAAAGCCTTCTTCCCTGTTGGGGTGAAGGACTGTTGCGAACAATTAAAGAAGTCGACACTGTTTTGCAACTTCTCCGTTGTGTTTTTATTCATCTCTTTCTCGAGCTCCTTGTGTCCCGAGGACCGATGGACTCCTCTGCCTGGGCTGGGTCACGAACCTCCCGCCCCAGGGCACGAGCATCGCACCACAGCCGAGAGGCCGCTCTCCCGCAGGGGAGGCAGAAAGGGTCACTGGTGCTTGGTGTCACAGGGAGCTGTCATGAGTGTTCCTCCAGGGTGACACAGTTGCAGGTCGCTGGGAGGTTTGGGCCATTCAGGCTGGTGGCTGCCCCTCTGGGGGGGGTGGGGGGTGTGTGTGTACCTGAGTCACGTGATCCCCAGCATGCCCTGGCTGCACCAGTGACAGAAACACCGGGCAGAGCCCGCACCCATGCATCACAGCCCTCTTCCAACAGCCACTGAACAAGGGAGGAAGATGATCAAAGAGCTGCATGGGAGGAGTCCCGGGGAGCTAGCGGCTATGGACCTGCCTCCTACATCGACAAAATTCCTCAGGGAGCTACTTTGGAGGAGTCTGGGGCTGACAGTCAGGACTTCAGTTGTCTCCAGAGATGGCCAAAAGTCTCTGGGAGCTGCTTGGGAGCAGTCACGGGGAGGTAGAATACATGGACCTACCTTGAACATGTACAAAACTCCTTAGCTAGCTACCTTGGAAGAGTCTGGGGCTGCTACCTGGGACTTCAGGTTGCATGATGTGTAGAGGGGACCCTCCCTTTGAACATCCAGCCCAGCACCGGCAGTCGGGGTGCCAGGAGGAGCTGTGCTTCGGTACCAACCACTTCCGAAGCAGCTCGAACCCCTTCATATGCTGCCAATATCTCCTTCCCAGTTGGAGTATAGCGGGCCTCGGATCCTCTGTATCCCCGACTCCAAAACCCTAAGGGTCGACCTCAAGTGTCCCCTGGTGCTTTCTGCCAGAGGCTCCAGGTAGGGCCATTCTCCCCGGCTGCGGTGTAGAGCACATTCTTTACATCTTGTCCTGCCCGGACTGGCCCAAGGGCTACTGCACGGACTATCTCCCGTTTAACTTGTTCAAAGGCTTGTCGTTGCTCAGGGCCCCATTTGAAATCGTTCGTCTTCCGGGTCACTTGATAGAGAGGGCTTACGATCTGACTGTAATGTGGAATATGCAGTGTCCAAAAGCCCACAACGCCTAAGAAGGCTTGTGTTTCCTTTCTGCTAGTTGGTGGGGACATGGCTGTTGTTTTGTTGATCACATCCATTGGGATCTGACGACGTCCATCTTGCCATTTTATTCCTAAGAACTGGATCTCCTGTGCAGGTGCCTTGACCTTACTTTGGTTCATGGCAAAGCCGGCCTTCAGAAGGATTTGGACTATTCTCTCCCCTTTCTCAAAAACTTCTTCTGCTGTGCTGCCCCACACAATGATGTCATCAATGTATTGCAGGTGTTCCGGAGCCTCACCCTGTTCCAGTGCGGTGTGGATCAGTCCATGGCAAATGGTAGGGCTGTGTTTCCACCCCTGGGGCAGTCGGTTCCAGGTGTACTGGATGCCCCTCCAAGTGAAAGCAAAGTGTGGCCTGCACTCTGCTGCCCTAGGGATTGAGAGGAATGCATTAGCGATATCAATTGTGGCGTACCACTTGGCTGCCTTTGACTGCATTCGTATTGGAGTTCTAGCATGTCCGGCATGGCCGCACTCGATGGCGGTGTGACTTTGTACAGGCCACGGTAGTCTACTGTTAGTCTCCGCTCTCCATTAGACTTTCGCACTGGCCATATGGGACTGTTAAAGGGTGAGCGAGTCTTGCTGATCATTTCTTGGCTCTGCAGTGGACGAACCAGCTTATGGATGGGAAGCAGGGAGTCTCGGTTGATGCGATGTTGCCACTTGTGCACTGTTGTGGTAGCGATTGGTACCTGCTGTTCTTCAACCTTCAGCAACCCCACAACAGAAGGGTCCTCTGAGAGACCGGGTAAGGTGGACAGCTGTTTGATTTCCTCCGTCTCCAGGGCAGCTCTACCAAAAGCCCACCGGTACCCTTTTGGGTCCTTGAAATACCCTCTCCTGAGGTAGTCTATGTCAAGGATGCACGGAGCCACCAGCTCGTTTACGGGTTCTGCCTCTTCCTCCTCCTGTTCTCGTGATGGCCCTGGTTCATCTTCATCCCTTACTAAACGAGCTGATTTTCTTGTGCATTTCTTCTTCTGTATAGAGGCGTCTGATACCGGCACAGGTTGGTTCTGTGGTTCAGCCGCAGTGACTGTCGAGGGGGTTGGAGTAACTGCAGGGCCGGTTGCATCACTGTGTTATCAACACAGTTCTCGTACTAAATCCCAAACACAGCACTATAACAGATACTAGGAAGAAAATTAACTCGCTCCCAGCTGAAACGAGGACACATCACCGGTGCCCAGCACCTGGACGTGCCCAGCACCCCCAACATGCAGCACCGTGAGTGTCCAACACCAGCCATGCCCAGCACCGGGTCGTACCCAGCACCCAGCACCCGGGCACTCCCGGCACCTGGGCACCTGCAGCATCCCACTCCCAGCCACCTCCAGCACCCAGCACCCTGAACCCCACACCCAGTCATGCCCAGAACCCAGTACCTGGACGTCCCCAGCACCCCACAGCCAGCCACCTCCAGCAACCCCAGGAACCAGCAACCCTAGTGCTCAGGACCCAGCACCCCGAGCGCCCAGCACGCACCATCCCCAGTACCCAACAGTAAGCACCTGCACATGCCCAGCACGTGGACATGCCCAGCACCCAGACAAGTCCAGCACCCACTGTACCCAGGGACCAGGACGCGCAGAGCCCAGCTCCCCGCACCCGGACATGCCCACCACCCAGTACCCCCAGTCCCCAGCACTCCCAGCATCCAGCACCTGGCTACGTGCAGCATCCCAAACCCAGCCACCTCCAGCACCTCGCACACAGCCATCCCCAGCACCCAGAAACTGGGCACCCACACCCAGCCACCTCCAGCAGCCCCAGGACCCAGCACCCTGAGCGCCCAGCACGCACCATCCCCAGTGCCCAACAGCAAGCACCGGCACATGCCCAGCACTCAGCAAACCCAGCACGCTAGTGGCCAGCACCCGGACATGACCAGCATCCCCAGTGTCCAGCACCAGTACCCGGATATGCCAGCACCCAGACATGCACAGCACCCTCACATGCCCAGCATCCAGCACCTCCAGTGCCCAGCAGCCAGACATCCCAGCACCTGCACATAGCCAGCAGTCCCAGCGCACAGCAACCAGCACCCCATGCCAAGCACCCATCACATGGACATGCCCAGCACCCAGCACCCCCAGAGCCCGGCAAACCAGTGCTCAGCACCTCAACACGCTCAGCACTCGGACATGTCCAGCACTCGGACGTGCCAAGCACCCAGCACTCCCTGTGCCCCACAGCCAGCAACCCCAGCACCAGACACACACCATCTGGACGTACAGAACACCTAGCACCCAGAGAAGCCTAGAAGCCGGACATATGCCCAGCTCCCAGCAGGCACAGTGCCCAGCACCCATCACACAGCAGCCGGACATGCCCAGCAGCTGGACATGCCCAGCACCCAGACATTCCCATCACCCAGGCATGCCAGGCAATCTGGACCCGCAGCATCACACACCCATCACCGGGAAATGCCCAGCCCACAGCACCCCCATTGTACAGCAACCCCCAGCACCCCCAGAGCCCAGTACCCTGGACCTCAACATGCCCAGCACAGGTACATGGCCAGCACCAAGCAGCCCCAGTGCTCAGAACCCAGCATCCAGCACCTATACATGACCAGAACCCCCGAGCCCAGCATCCATTCTCTCTGCATGCCAGACGGATACCTCACCTCAGGAGAACAACGTCATCGAACTCATGCAACAGGGTTCTCTGTGGAACTGAAGAACCCCAAGAGGTTCCCTACAAGGGCATGGATGCATCTCACAATCATGGGGCTTGCCAAACCCAGGGTAGTGGCCACGATCACGAGCAAGCGCATAAGCCCAGTGCTGTTGAGCCTGTGAACTGACTGCCAAAGGACGGTGAGGGCCACCAACATCCTTCAGTCCTGGCTAATTCCGTGTGGAAGCTGGATGGGGTGCTTGTCTGTTTTGGAGTTGGGCTCCGGCAGGGTGGATGGTTGTGCGGCAGAGCAAGCGCCGCGCCCCGGTGTCGGGGGGGCTGTGAAGGGGCTGCCCAGGGAAGGGGAGTGCCCCCAACAGCTCCCAGTCCTGTTTTGTCCTGTGTTGGAGCGCCATCTGCTGGGTGTCCGCTTCGGAGCTGGGCTCTGCTGACTCTGAGGGAGAGGGTGACGTTAGGTGGGAGAAGAAATGCAGAGGTCCGGTGTTGATGGGGCTCAGAAGGGGCCGCCAAGGGACAGGGAGTGCCACCAACATCTTTCCCTCCAGGCTAATTGTGTGTTGGAGCCGGATGGGTGCTTATCTGCTTTGGAATTGGGCTCCGGCAAGGTTGTTTGTAGTGCGGTAGATCAAGCGCAGAGCTCCGGTGTTGGTGGGGCTGTGAAAGGGCATGTGAGGTGCTGGGCACTGGGGCTGCTGGATGCTGGTCATGGCTGGATGCTGGGCACGGCTGGGTGAGGGCACTTGGGTTGCTGCATGTTGGGTGGCGAGCATGTCCGGATGCTGGGCGATTGGGGAGCCCTCTGCGGAGCGCTGGGTATGCTGCTTTTTGGCACGTACCGGTACCAACCACGCAGCCCGCAACACCTGGACATGCCCAGCATCCAGGAAACCAGCTCACACCCAGCCACCTCCAGCATTCAGCACTCAACCCCTGAGCACCAGCACCCGAATGTCCAGCACCTGGCCGTCGCGAGCACTGCCAGCTCCTGAGCAAGCCCAGCAACACACATCCAGTACACCGTACCTGGACGTGCCCAGCACCCCCAGCTCCCAGTACTTGGACATGCCCAGCACCGGGACATGCACGGCACACAGCATGCCAGTGCCCAGCATGCATCCCCTCTCCATGCTATAGGGACAACCCAGCTCACCTAACTGAACGTCCCCATCCATCCTGTCCCCATGCCAGAGGGATGTCCCCGCTTCAGGAGAATGGTCCCATCCAATTCCCCTGGGCTCCAGCGAGTGTCAGAGGTACGGGGTAGAGGAAGCCCAGAGCCCCTTGCCTTGTGCGGCTGTGAAGGGCTTGCGAAGGGAAGGTGCGAGCCGCCAACACCTTTCGGTCTCGGCTGATTGTGAGTTGGAGCCCGACGGGGTGCTTCTCCGTTTTGGAGTTCGGCTCCGGCACGCTGGACGGTTGTACGGCAGAGCAAGCGCGGAGCCCCGGTGCTAGTGGGGCTGTGAAAGGGCATGTGTGGTGCTGGGCACTGGGGCTGCTGGATGCTGGGCACGGCTGGGTGAGGGCACTTGGGTTGCGGCGTGTTGGGCACGGGGGGTGCTCAGTGCTGAGCATGTGCGTGTGCTGGATGCTGGGCGCTTGGGGTGCCCTCTGCGAGGCGCTGAGAGTGCTGGCTGCTGAGCAGTTCGGGGAGATGTGTGCTGGTGGCTTGGCATGTACCGGCGTCGAGCAAGCAGCCCGCAGCACCTGGACATGCCCAGCACGCAGGAACCCAGTGCCCCGCACACCCAGCCACCTCCAGCACTCAACCCCTGAGCACCAGCATCCGAATATCGAGCACCTGGCCGTCGCGAGCACGGCCAGCTCCTGAGCAAGCCCAGCAACACACATCCAGTACACCGTACCTGGCCGTGCCCAGTACCCAGCACCCCCAGCTCCCAGTCCTTGGACATGCCCAGCACCGGGACATGCACGGCACACAGCATGCCAGTGCCCAGCATGCATCCCCTCTCCATACCAGAGGGACATCGCACCCCACCTCAGGAGAACGTCCCCATGCTAGAGGGATGTCCCCACTCCACTTCAGGAGAATGGCCCCATCCAACCCCACGGGGCTCCAGTGAACGTCGGAGGTACGGGGTAGAGGAAGCCCAGAGCCCCTCGCTTTTCCGGCTGCGAAGGGCTTGCGAAGGGAAGGTGCGAGCCGCCAACACCTTTCGGTCTCGGCTGATTGTGAGTTGGAGCCCGACGGGGTGCTTCTCCGTTTTGGAGTTCGGCTCCGGCACGCTGAACGGTTGTACGGCAGAGCAAGCGCGGAGCCCCGGTGCTAGTGGGGCTGTGAAAGGGCATGTGTGGTGCTGGGCACTGGGGCTGCTGGATGCTGGGCACGGCTGGGTGAGGGCACTTGGGTTGCGGCGTGTTGGGCACGGGGGGTGCTCAGTGCTGAGCATGTCCGTGTGCTGAGCATGTGCGTGTGCTGGATGCTGGGCGCTTGGGGTGCACTCTGCGAGGCGCTGAGAGTGCTGGCTGCTGAGCAGTTCGGGGAGCTGGGTGCTGGTGGCTTGGCATGTACCGGCGTCGAGCAAGCAGCCCGCAGCAGCTGGACATGCCCAGCACCCAGGAACGCAGTGCCCCGCACAACCAGCCACCTCCAGCACTCAACCCCTGAGCACCAGCATCCGAATATCGAGCACCTGGCCGTCGCGAGCACTGCCAGCTCCTGAGCAAGCCCAGCAACACACATCCAGTACACCGTACCTGGACGTGCCCAGCACCCCCAGCTCCCAGTCCTTGGACATGCCCAGCACCGGGACATGCACGGCACACAGCATGCCAGTGCCCAGCATGCATCCCCTCTCCATGCTATAGGGACAACCCAGCTCACCTAACTGAACGTCCCCATCCATCCTGTCCCCATGCCAGAGGGATATCCCCGCTTCAGGAGAATGGTCCCATCCAATTCCCCTGGGCTCCAGCGAGTGTCAGAGGTACGGGGTAAAGGAAGCCCAGAGCCCCTTGCCTTGTGCGGCTGTGAAGGGCTTGCGAAGGGAAGGTGCGAGCCGCCAACACCTTTCGGTCTCGGCTGATTGTGAGTTGGAGCCCGACGGGGTGCTTCTCCGTTTTGGAGTTCGGCTCCGGCACGCTGAACGGTTGTACGGCAGAGCAAGCGCGGAGCCCCGGTGCTAGTGGGGCTGTGAAAGGGCATGTGTGGTGCTGGGCACTGGGGCTGCTGGATGCTGGGCACGGCTGGGTGAGGGCACTTGGGTTGCGGCGTGTTGGGCACGGGGGGTGCTCAGTGCTGAGCATGTCCGTGTGCTGAGCATGTGCGTGTGCTGGATGCTGGGCGCTTGGGGTGCCCTCTGCGAGGCGCTGAGAGTGCTGGCTGCTGAGCAGTTCGGGGAGATGGGTGCTGGTGGCTTGGCATGTACCGGCGTCGAGCAAGCAGTCCGCAGCACCTGGACATGCCCAGCACGCAGGAACCCAGTGCCCCGCACACCCAGCCACCTCCAGCATTCAGCCCCTGGGCACCCGAGCACCAGCATCCGAATATCGAGCACCTGGCCGTCGCGAGCACTGCCAGCTCCTGAGCAAGCCCAGCAACACACATCCAGTACACCGTACCTGGCCGTGCGCAGTACCCAGCACCCCCAGCTCCCAGTCCTTGGACATGCCCAGCACCGGGACATGCACGGCACACAGCATGCCAGTGCCCAGCATGCATCCCCGCTCCATGCCAGAGGGACATCGCACCCCACCTCAGGAGAACGTCCCCATGCTAGAGGGATGTCCCCACTCCACTTCAGGAGAATGGCCCCATCCAACCCCACGGGGCTCCAGTGAACGTCGGAGGTACGGGGTAGAGGAAGCCCAGAGCCCCTCGCTTTTCCGGCTGCGAAGGGCTTGCGAAGGGAAGGTGCGAGCCGCCAACACCTTTCGGTCTCGGCTGATTGTGAGTTGGAGCCCGACGGGGTGCTTCTCCGTTTTGGAGTTCGGCTCCGGCACGCTGGACGGTTGTACGGCAGAGCAAGCGCGGAGCCCCGGTGCTAGTGGGGCTGTGAAAGGGCATGTGTGGTGCTGGGCACTGGGGCTGCTGGATGCTGGGCACGGCTGGGTGAGGGCACTTGGGTTGCGGCGTGTTGGGCACGGGGGGTGCTCAGTGCTGAGCATGTCCGTGTGCTGAGCATGTCCGTGTGCTGGATGCTTGGGGTGCACTCTGCGAGGCGCTGAGAGTGCTGGCTGCTGAGCAGTTCGGGGAGATGGGTGCTGGTGGCTTGGCATGTACCGGCGTCGAGCAAGCAGCCCGCAGCACCTGGACATGCCCAGCACGCAGGAACGCAGTACCCCGCACACCCAGCCACCTCCAGCACTCAACCCCTGAGCACCAGCATCCGAATATCGAGCACCTGGCCGTCGCGAGCACTGCCAGCTCCTGAGCAAGCCCAGCAACACACATCCAGTACACCGTACCTGGACGTGCCCAGCACCCCCAGCTCCCAGTCCTTGGACACGCCCAGCACCGGGACATGCACGGCACATAGCATGCCAGTGCCCAGCATGCATCCCCTCTCCATGCTATAGGGACAACCCAGCTCACCTAACGGAACGTCCCCATCCATCCTGTCCCCATGCCAGAGGGATGTCCCCGCTTCAGGAGAATGGTCCCATCCAATTCCCCTGGGCTCCAGCGAGTGTCAGAGGTACGGGGTAAAGGAAGCCCAGAGCCCCTTGCCTTGTGCGGCTGTGAAGGGCTTGCGAAGGGAAGGTGCGAGCCGCCAACACCTTTCGGTCTCGGCTGATTGTGAGTTGGAGCCCGACGGGGTGCTTCTCCGTTTTGGAGTTCGGCTCCGGCACGCTGAACGGTTGTACGGCAGAGCAAGCGCGGAGCCCCGGTGCTAGTGGGGCTGTGAAAGGGCATGTGTGGTGCTGGGCACTGGGGCTGCTGGATGCTGGGCACGGCTGGGTGAGGGCACTTGGGTTGCGGCGTGTTGGGCACGGGGGGTGCTCAGTGCTGAGCATTTCCGTGTGCTGAGCATGTGCGTGTGCTGGATGCTGGGCGCTTGGCGTGCACTCTGCGAGGCGCTGAGAGTGCTGGCTGCTGAGCAGTTCGGGGAGATGTGTGCTGGTGGCTTGGCATGTACCGGCGTCGAGCAAGCAGCCCGCAGCACCTGGACATGCCCAGCACGCAGGAACCCAGTGCCCCGCACACCCAGCCACCTCCAGCACTCAACCCCTGAGCACCAGCATCCGAATATCGAGCACCTGGCCGTCGCGAGCACTGCCAGCTCCTGAGCAAGCCCAGCAACACACATCCAGTACACCGTACTGGCCGTGCGCAGTACCCAGCACCCCCAGCTCCCAGTCCTTGGACATGCCCAGCACCGGGACATGCACGGCACACAGCATGCCAGTGCCCAGCATGCATCCCCTCTCCATGCCAGAGGGACATCGCACCCCACCTCAGGAGAACGTCCCCATGCTAGAGGGATGTCCCCACTCCACTTCAGGAGAATGGCCCCATCCAACCCCACGGGGCTCCAGTGAACGTCGGAGGTACGGGGTAGAGGAAGCCCAGAGCCCCTCGCTTTTCCGGCTGCGAAGGGCTTGCGAAGGGAAGGTGCGAGCCGCCAACACCTTTCGGTCTCGGCTGATTGTGAGTTGGAGCCCGACGGGGTGCTTCTCCGTTTTGGAGTTCGGCTCCGGCACGCTGAACGGTTGTACGGCAGAGCAAGCGCGGAGCCCCGGTGCTAGTGGGGCTGTGAAAGGGCATGTGTGGTGCTGGGCACTGGGGCTGCTGGATGCTGGGCACGGCTGGGTGAGGGCACTTGGGTTGCGGCGTGTTGGGCACGGGGGGTGCTCAGTGCTGAGCATGTCCGTGTGCTGAGCATGTGCGTGTGCTGGATGCTGGGCGCTTGGGGTGCCCTCTGCGAGGCGCTGAGAGTGCTGGCTGCTGAGCAGTTCGGGGAGATGGGTGCTGGTGGCTTGGCATGTACCGGCGTCGAGCAAGCAGCCCGCAGCACCTGGACATGCCCAGCACCCAGGAACCCAGTGCCCCGCACACCCAGCCACCTCCAGCATTCAGCCCCTGGGCACCCGAGCACCAGCATCCGAATATCGAGCACCTGGCCGTCGCGAGCACTGCCAGCTCCTGAGCAAGCCCAGCAACACACATCCAGTACACCGTACCTGGCCGTGCGCAGTACCCAGCACCCCCAGCTCCCAGTCCTTGGACATGCCCAGCACCGGGACATGCACGGCACACAGCATGCCAGTGCCCAGCATGCATCCCCGCTCCATGCCAGAGGGACATCGCACCCCACCTCAGGAGAACGTTCCCATGCTAGAGGGATGTCCCCACTCCACTTCAGGAGAATGGCCCCATCCAACCCCACGGGGCTCCAGTGAACGTCGGAGGTACGGGGTAGAGGAAGCCCAGAGCCCCTCGCTTTTCCGGCTGCGAAGGGCTTGCGAAGGGAAGGTGCGAGCCGCCAACACCTTTCGGTCTCGGCTGATTGTGAGTTGGAGCCCGACGGGGTGCTTCTCCGTTTTGGAGTTCGGCTCCGGCACGCTGGACGGTTGTACGGCAGAGCAAGCGCGGAGCCCCGGTGCTAGTGGGGCTGTGAAAGGGCATGTGTGGTGCTGGGCACTGGGGCTGCTGGATGCTGGGCACGGCTGGGTGAGGGCACTTGGGTTGCGGCGTGTTGGGCACGGGGGGTGCTCAGTGCTGAGCATGTCCGTGTGCTGAGCATGTGCGTGTGCTGGATGCTGGGCGCTTGGGGTGCCCTCTGCGAGGCGCTGAGAGTGCTGGCTGCTGAGCAGTTCGGGGAGATGGGTGCTGGTGGCTTGGCATGTACCGGCGTCGAGCAAGCAGCCCGCAGCACCTGGACATGCCCAGGACGCAGGAACGCAGTACCCCGCACACCCAGCCACCTCCAGCACTCAACCCCTGAGCACCAGCATCCGAATATCGAGCACCTGGCCGTCGCGAGCACTGCCAGCTCCTGAGCAAGCCCAGCAACACACATCCAGTACACCGTACCTGGACGTGCCCAGCACCCCCAGCTCCCAGTCCTTGGACACGCCCAGCACCGGGACATGCACGGCACATAGCATGCCAGTGCCCAGCATGCATCCCCTCTCCATGCTATAGGGACAACCCAGCTCACCTAACGGAACGTCCCCATCCATCCTGTCCCCATGCCAGAGGGATGTCCCCGCTTCAGGAGAATGGTCCCATCCAATTCCCCTGGGCTCCAGCGAGTGTCAGAGGTACGGGGTAAAGGAAGCCCAGAGCCCCTTGCCTTGTGCGGCTGTGAAGGGCTTGCGAAGGGAAGGTGCGAGCCGCCAACACCTTTCGGTCTCGGCTGATTGTGAGTTGGAGCCCGACGGGGTGCTTCTCCGTTTTGGAGTTCGGCTCCGGCACGCTGAACGGTTGTACGGCAGAGCAAGCGCGGAGCCCCGGTGCTAGTGGGGCTGTGAAAGGGCATGTGTGGTGCTGGGCACTGGGGCTGCTGGATGCTGGGCACGGCTGGGTGAGGGCACTTGGGTTGCGGCGTGTTGGGCACGGGGGGTGCTCAGTGCTGAGCATTTCCGTGTGCTGAGCATGTGCGTGTGCTGGATGCTGGGCGCTTGGCGTGCACTCTGCGAGGCGCTGAGAGTGCTGGCTGCTGAGCAGTTCGGGGAGATGTGTGCTGGTGGCTTGGCATGTACCGGCGTCGAGCAAGCAGCCCGCAGCACCTGGACATGCCCAGCACGCAGGAACCCAGTGCCCCGCACACCCAGCCACCTCCAGCACTCAACCCCTGAGCACCAGCATCCGAATATCGAGCACCTGGCCGTCGCGAGCACTGCCAGCTCCTGAGCAAGCCCAGCAACACACATCCAGTACACCGTACTGGCCGTGCGCAGTACCCAGCACCCCCAGCTCCCAGTCCTTGGACATGCCCAGCACCGGGACATGCACGGCACACAGCATGCCAGTGCCCAGCATGCATCCCCTCTCCATGCCAGAGGGACATCGCACCCCACCTCAGGAGAACGTCCCCATGCTAGAGGGATGTCCCCACTCCACTTCAGGAGAATGGCCCCATCCAACCCCACGGGGCTCCAGTGAACGTCGGAGGTACGGGGTAGAGGAAGCCCAGAGCCCCTCGCTTTTCCGGCTGCGAAGGGCTTGCGAAGGGAAGGTGCGAGCCGCCAACACCTTTCGGTCTCGGCTGATTGTGAGTTGGAGCCAGACGGGGTGCTTCTCCGTTTTGGAGTTCGGCTCCGGCACGCTGAACGGTTGTACGGCAGAGCAAGCGCGGAGCCCCGGTGCTAGTGGGGCTGTGAAAGGGCATGTGTGGTGCTGGGCACTGGGGCTGCTGGATGCTGGGCACGGCTGGGTGAGGGCACTTGGGTTGCGGCGTGTTGGGCACGGGGGGTGCTCAGTGCTGAGCATGTCCGTGTGCTGAGCATGTGCGTGTGCTGGATGCTGGGCGCTTGGGGTGCCCTCTGCGAGGCGCTGAGAGTGCTGGCTGCTGAGCAGTTCGGGGAGATGGGTGCTGGTGGCTTGGCATGTACCGGCGTCGAGCAAGCAGCCCGCAGCACCTGGACATGCCCAGCACCCAGGAACCCAGTGCCCCGCACACCCAGCCACCTCCAGCATTCAGCCCCTGGGCACCTGAGCACCAGCATCCGAATATCGAGCACCTGGCCGTCGCGAGCACTGCCAGCTCCTGAGCAAGCCCAGCAACACACATCCAGTACACCGTACCTGGCCGTACCCAGTACCCAGCACCCCCAGCTCCCAGTCCTTGGACATGCCCAGCACCGGGACATGCACGGCACACAGCATGCCAGTGCCCAGCATGCATCCCCTCTCCATGCCAGAGGGACATCGCACCCCACCTCAGGAGAACGTCCCCATGCTAGAGGGATGTCCCCACTCCACTTCAGGAGAATGGCCCCATCCAACCCCACGGGGCTCCAGTGAACGTCGGAGGTACGGGGTAGAGGAAGCCCAGAGCCCCTCGCTTTTCCGGCTGCGAAGGGCTTGCGAAGGGAAGGTGCGAGCCGCCAACACCTTTCGGTCTCGGCTGATTGTGAGTTGGAGCCCGACGGGGTGCTTCTCCGTTTTGGAGTTCGGCTCCGGCACGCTGAACGGTTGTACGGCAGAGCAAGCGCGGAGCCCCGGTGCTAGTGGGGCTGTGAAAGGGCATGTGTGGTGCTGGGCACTGGGGCTGCTGGATGCTGGGCACGGCTGGGTGAGGGCACTTGGGTTGCGGCGTGTTGGGCACGGGGGGTGCTCAGTGCTGAGCATGTCCGTGTGCTGAGCATGTGCGTGTGCTGGATGCTGGGCGCTTGGGGTGCACTCTGCGAGGCGCTGAGAGTGCTGGCTGCTGAGCAGTTCGGGGAGATGGGTGCTGGTGGCTTGGCATGTACCGGCGTCGAGCAAGCAGCCCGCAGCACCTGGACATGCCCAGCACCCAGGAACCCAGTGCCCCGCACACCCAGCCACCTCCAGCATTCAGCCCCTGGGCACCTGAGCACCAGCATCCGAATATCGAGCACCTGGCCGTCGCGAGCACTGCCAGCTCCTGAGCAAGCCCAGCAACACACATCCAGTACACCGTACCTGGCCGTACCCAGTACCCAGCACCCCCAGCTCCCAGTCCTTGGACATGCCCAGCACCGGGACATGCACGGCACACAGCATGCCAGTGCCCAGCATGCATCCCCTCTCCATGCCAGAGGGACATCGCACCCCACCTCAGGAGAACGTCCCCATGCTAGAGGGATGTCCCCACTCCACTTCAGGAGAATGGCCCCATCCAACCCCACGGGGCTCCAGTGAACGTCGGAGGTACGGGGTAGAGGAAGCCTAGAGCCCCTCGCTTTTCCGGCTGCGAAGGGCTTGCGAAGGGAAGGTGCGAGCCGCCAACACCTTTCGGTCTCGGCTGATTGTGAGTTGGAGCCCGACGGGGTGCTTCTCCGTTTTGGAGTTCGGCTCCGGCACGCTGGACGGTTGTACGGCAGAGCAAGCGCGGAGCCCCGGTGCTAGTGGGGCTGTGAAAGGGCATGTGTGGTGCTGGGCACTGGGGCTGCTGGATGCTGGGCACGGCTGGGTGAGGGCACTTGGGTTGCGGCGTGTTGGGCACGGGGGGTGCTCAGTGCTGAGCATGTCCGTGTGCTGAGCATGTGCGTGTGCTGGATGCTGGGCGCTTGGGGTGCACTCTGCGAGGCGCTGAGAGTGCTGGCTGCTGAGCAGTTCGGGGAGATGGGTGCTGGTGGCTTGGCATGTACCGGCGTCGAGCAAGCAGCCCGCAGCACCTGGACATGCCCAGCACCCAGGAACCCAGTGCCCCGCACACCCAGCCACCTCCAGCATTCAGCCCCTGGGCACCCGAGCACCAGCATCCGAATATCGAGCACCTGGCCGTCGCGAGCACTGCCAGCTCCTGAGCAAGCCCAGCAACACACATCCAGTACACCGTACCTGGCCGTGCGCAGTACCCAGCACCCCCAGCTCCCAGTCCTTGGACATGCCCAGCACCGGGACATGCACGGCACACAGCATGCCAGTGCCCAGCATGCATCCCCTCTCCATGCCAGAGGGACATCGCACCCCACCTCAGGAGAACGTCCCCATGCTAGAGGGATGTCCCCACTCCACTTCAGGAGAATGGCCCCATCCAACCCCACGGGGCTCCAGTGAACGTCGGAGGTACGGGGTAGAGGAAGCCCAGAGCCCCTCGCTTTTCCGGCTGCGAAGGGCTTGCGAAGGGAAGGTGCGAGCCGCCAACACCTTTCGGTCTCGGCTGATTGTGAGTTGGAGCCCGACGGGGTGCTTCTCCGTTTTGGAGTTCGGCTCCGGCACGCTGGACGGTTGTACGGCAGAGCAAGCGCGGAGCCCCGGTGCTAGTGGGGCTGTGAAAGGGCATGTGTGGTGCTGGGCACTGGGGCTGCTGGATGCTGGGCACGGCTGGGTGAGGGCACTTGGGTTGCGGCGTGTTGGGCACGGGGGGTGCTCAGTGCTGAGCATGTCCGTGTGCTGAGCATGTGCGTGTGCTGGATGCTGGGCGCTTGGGGTGCCCTCTGCGAGGCGCTGAGAGTGCTGGCTGCTGAGCAGTTCGGGGAGATGGGTGCTGGTGGCTTGGCATGTACCGGCGTCGAGCAAGCAGCCCGCAGCACCTGGACATGCCCAGCACCCAGGAACCCAGTGCCCCGCACACCCAGCCACCTCCAGCATTCAGCCCCTGGGCACCTGAGCACCAGCATCCGAATATCGAGCACCTGGCCGTCGCGAGCACTGCCAGCTCCTGAGCAAGCCCAGCAACACACATCCAGTACACCGTACCTGGCCGTACCCAGTACCCAGCACCCCCAGCTCCCAGTCCTTGGACATGCCCAGCACCGGGACATGCACGGCACACAGCATGCCAGTGCCCAGCATGCATCCCCTCTCCATGCCAGAGGGACATCGCACCCCACCTCAGGAGAACGTCCCCATGCTAGAGGGATGTCCCCACTCCACTTCAGGAGAATGGCCCCATCCAACCCCACGGGGCTCCAGTGAACGTCGGAGGTACGGGGTAGAGGAAGCCCAGAGCCCCTCGCTTTTCCGGCTGCGAAGGGCTTGCGAAGGGAAGGTGCGAGCCGCCAACACCTTTCGGTCTCGGCTGATTGTGAGTTGGAGCCCGACGGGGTGCTTCTCCGTTTTGGAGTTCGGCTCCGGCACGCTGAACGGTTGTACGGCAGAGCAAGCGCGGAGCCCCGGTGCTAGTGGGGCTGTGAAAGGGCATGTGTGGTGCTGGGCACTGGGGCTGCTGGATGCTGGGCACGGCTGGGTGAGGGCACTTGGGTTGCGGCGTGTTGGGCACGGGGGGTGCTCAGTGCTGAGCATGTCCGTGTGCTGAGCATGTGCGTGTGCTGGATGCTGGGCGCTTGGGGTGCACTCTGCGAGGCGCTGAGAGTGCTGGCTGCTGAGCAGTTCGGGGAGATGGGTGCTGGTGGCTTGGCATGTACCGGCGTCGAGCAAGCAGCCCGCAGCACCTGGACATGCCCAGCACCCAGGAACCCAGTGCCCCGCACACCCAGCCACCTCCAGCATTCAGCCCCTGGGCACCCGAGCACCAGCATCCGAATATCGAGCACCTGGCCGTCGCGAGCACTGCCAGCTCCTGAGCAAGCCCAGCAACACACATCCAGTACACCGTACCTGGCCGTGCCCAGTACCCAGCACCCCCAGCTCCCAGTCCTTGGACATGCCCAGCACCGGGACATGCACGGCACACAGCATGCCAGTGCCCAGCATGCATCCCCTCTCCATGCCAGAGGGACATCGCACCCCACCTCAGGAGAACGTCCCCATGCTAGAGGGATGTCCCCACTCCACTTCAGGAGAATGGCCCCATCCAACCCCACGGGGCTCCAGTGAACGTCGGAGGTACGGGGTAGAGGAAGCCCAGAGCCCCTCGCTTTTCCGGCTGCGAAGGGCTTGCGAAGGGAAGGTGCGAGCCGCCAACACCTTTCGGTCTCGGCTGATTGTGAGTTGGAGCCCGACGGGGTGCTTCTCCGTTTTGGAGTTCGGCTCCGGCACGCTGGACGGTTGTACGGCAGAGCAAGTGCGGAGCCCCGGTGCTAGTGGGGCTGTGAAAGGGCATGTGTGGTGCTGGGCACTGGGGCTGCTGGATGCTGGGCACGGCTGGGTGAGGGCACTTGGGTTGCGGCGTGTTGGGCACGGGGGGTGCTCAGTGCTGAGCATGTCCGTGTGCTGAGCATGTGCGTGTGCTGGATGCTGGGCGCTTGGGGTGCACTCTGCGAGGCGCTGAGAGTGCTGGCTGCTGAGCAGTTCGGGGAGATGGGTGCTGGTGGCTTGGCATGTACCGGCGTCGAGCAAGCAGCCCGCAGCACCTGGACATGCCCAGCACCCAGGAACCCAGTGCCCCGCACACCCAGCCACCTCCAGCATTCAGCCCCTGGGCACCCGAGCACCAGCATCCGAATATCGAGCACCTGGCCGTCGCGAGGACTGCCAGCTCCTGAGCAAGCCCAGCAACACACATCCAGTACACCGTACCTGGCCGTGCGCAGTACCCAGCACCCCCAGCTCCCAGTCCTTGGACATGCCCAGCACCGGGACATGCACGGCACACAGCATGCCAGTGCCCAGCATGCATCCCCTCTCCATGCCAGAGGGACATCGCACCCCACCTCAGGAGAACGTCCCCATGCTAGAGGGATGTCCCCACTCCACTTCAGGAGAATGGCCCCATCCAACCCCACGGGGCTCCAGTGAACGTCGGAGGTACGGGGTAGAGGAAGCCCAGAGCCCCTCGCTTTTCCGGCTGCGAAGGGCTTGCGAAGGGAAGGTGCGAGCCGCCAACACCTTTCGGTCTCGGCTGATTGTGAGTTGGAGCCCGACGGGGTGCTTCTCCGTTTTGGAGTTCGGCTCCGGCACGCTGAACGGTTGTACGGCAGAGCAAGCGCGGAGCCCCGGTGCTAGTGGGGCTGTGAAAGGGCATGTGTGGTGCTGGGCACTGGGGCTGCTGGATGCTGGGCACGGCTGGGTGAGGGCACTTGGGTTGCGGCGTGTTGGGCACGGGGGGTGCTCAGTGCTGAGCATGTCCGTGTGCTGAGCATGTCCGTGTGCTGGATGCTGGGCGCTTGGGGTGCCCTCTGCGAGGCGCTGAGAGTGCTGGCTGCTGAGCAGTTCGGGGAGATGGGTGCTGGTGGCTTGGCATGTACCGGCGTCGAGCAAGCAGCCCGCAGCACCTGGACATGCCCAGCACCCAGGAACCCAGTGCCCCGCACACCCAGCCACCTCCAGCATTCAGCCCCTGGGCACCCGAGCACCAGCATCCGAATATCGAGCACCTGGCCGTCGCGAGCACTGCCAGCTCCTGAGCAAGCCCAGCAACACACATCCAGTACACCGTACCTGGCCGTGCGCAGTACCCAGCACCCCCAGCTCCCAGTCCTTGGACATGCCCAGCACCGGGACATGCACGGCACACAGCATGCCAGTGCCCAGCATGCATCCCCTCTCCATGCCAGAGGGACATCGCACCCCACCTCAGGAGAACGTCCCCATGCTAGAGGGATGTCCCCACTCCACTTCAGGAGAATGGCCCCATCCAACCCCACGGGGCTCCAGTGAACGTCGGAGGTACGGGGTAGAGGAAGCCCAGAGCCCCTCGCTTTTCCGGCTGCGAAGGGCTTGCGAAGGGAAGGTGCGAGCCGCCAACACCTTTCGGTCTCGGCTGATTGTGAGTTGGAGCCCGACGGGGTGCTTCTCCGTTTTGGAGTTCGGCTCCGGCACGCTGAACGGTTGTACGGCAGAGCAAGCGCGGAGCCCCGGTGCTAGTGGGGCTGTGAAAGGGCATGTGTGGTGCTGGGCACTGGGGCTGCTGGATGCTGGGCACGGCTGGGTGAGGGCACTTGGGTTGCGGCGTGTTGGGCACGGGGGGTGCTCAGTGCTGAGCATGTCCGTGTGCTGAGCATGTGCGTGTGCTGGATGCTGGGCGCTTGGGGTGCCCTCTGCGAGGCGCTGAGAGTGCTGGCTGCTGAGCAGTTCGGGGAGATGGGTGCTGGTGGCTTGGCATGTACCGGCGTCGAGCAAGCAGCCCGCAGCACCTGGACATGCCCAGCACGCAGGAACGCAGTGCCCCGCACACCCAGCCACCTCCAGCACTCAACCCCTGAGCACCAGCATCCGAATATCGAGCACCTGGCCGTCGCGAGCACTGCCAGCTCCTGAGCAAGCCCAGCAACACACATCCAGTACACCGTACCTGGACGTGCCCAGCACCCCCAGCTCCCAGTCCTTGGACACGCCCAGCACCGGGACATGCACGGCACATAGCATGCCAGTGCCCAGCATGCATCCCCTCTCCATGCTATAGGGACAACCCAGCTCACCTAACTGAACGTCCCCATCCATCCTGTCCCCATGCCAGAGGGATGTCCCCGCTTCAGGAGAATGGTCCCATCCAATTCCCCTGGGCTCCAGCGAGTGTCAGAGGTACGGGGTAAAGGAAGCCCAGAGCCCCTTGCCTTGTGCGGCTGTGAAGGGCTTGCGAAGGGAAGGTGCGAGCCGCCAACACCTTTCGGTCTCGGCTGATTGTGAGTTGGAGCCCGACGGGGTGCTTCTCCGTTTTGGAGTTCGGCTCCGGCACGCTGGACGGTTGTACGGCAGAGCAAGCGCGGAGCCCCGGTGCTAGTGGGGCTGTGAAAGGGCATGTGTGGTGCTGGGCACTGGGGCTGCTGGATGCTGGGCACGGCTGGGTGAGGGCACTTGGGTTGCGGCGTGTTGGGCACGGGGGGTGCTCAGTGCTGAGCATTTCCGTGTGCTGAGCATGTGCGTGTGCTGGATGCTGGGCGCTTGGCGTGCACTCTGCGAGGCGCTGAGAGTGCTGGCTGCTGAGCAGTTCGGGGAGATGTGTGCTGGTGGCTTGGCATGTACCGGCGTCGAGCAAGCAGCCCGCAGCACCTGGACATGCCCAGCACGCAGGAACCCAGTGCCCCGCACACCCAGCCACCTCCAGCACTCAACCCCTGAGCACCAGCATCCGAATATCGAGCACCTGGCCGTCGCGAGCACTGCCAGCTCCTGAGCAAGCCCAGCAACACACATCCAGTACACCGTACCTGGCCGTGCCCAGTACCCAGCACCCCCAGCTCCCAGTCCTTGGACATGCCCAGCACCGGGACATGCACGGCACACAGCATGCCAGTGCCCAGCATGCATCCCCTCTCCATGCCAGAGGGACATCGCACCCCACCTCAGGAGAACGTCCCCATGCTAGAGGGATGTCCCCACTCCACTTCAGGAGAATGGCCCCATCCAACCCCACGGGGCTCCAGTGAACGTCGGAGGTACGGGGTAGAGGAAGCCCAGAGCCCCTCGCTTTTCCGGCTGCGAAGGGCTTGCGAAGGGAAGGTGCGAGCCGCCAACACCTTTCGGTCTCGGCTGATTGTGAGTTGGAGCCCGACGGGGTGCTTCTCCGTTTTGGAGTTCGGCTCCGGCACGCTGAACGGTTGTACGGCAGAGCAAGCGCGGAGCCCCGGTGCTAGTGGGGCTGTGAAAGGGCATGTGTGGTGCTGGGCACTGGGGCTGCTGGATGCTGGGCACGGCTGGGTGAGGGCACTTGGGTTGCGGCGTGTTGGGCACGGGGGGTGCTCAGTGCTGAGCATGTCCGTGTGCTGAGCATGTCCGTGTGCTGGATGCTGGGCGCTTGGGGTGCCCTCTGCGAGGCGCTGAGAGTGCTGGCTGCTGAGCAGTTCGGGGAGATGGGTGCTGGTGGCTTGGCATGTACCGGCGTCGAGCAAGCAGCCCGCAGCACCTGGACATGCCCAGCACCCAGGAACCCAGTGCCCCGCACACCCAGCCACCTCCAGCATTCAGCCCCTGGGCACCCGAGCACCAGCATCCGAATATCGAGCACCTGGCCGTCGCGAGCACTGCCAGCTCCTGAGCAAGCCCAGCAACACACATCCAGTACACCGTACCTGGACGTGCCCAGCACCCAGCACCCCCAGCTCCCAGTCCTTGGACATGCCCAGCACCGGGACATGCACGGCACACAGCATGCCAGTGCCCAGCATGCATCCCCTCTCCATGCCAGAGGGACATCGCACCCCACCTCAGGAGAACGTCCCCATGCTAGAGGGATGTCCCCACTCCACTTCAGGAGAATGGCCCCATCCAACCCCACGGGGCTCCAGTGAACGTCGGAGGTACGGGGTAGAGGAAGCCCAGAGCCCCTCGCTTTTCCGGCTGCGAAGGGCTTGCGAAGGGAAGGTGCGAGCCGCCAACACCTTTCGGTCTCGGCTGATTGTGAGTTGGAGCCCGACGGGGTGCTTCTCCGTTTTGGAGTTCGGCTCCGGCACGCTGAACGGTTGTACGGCAGAGCAAGCGCGGAGCCCCGGTGCTAGTGGGGCTGTGAAAGGGCATGTGTGGTGCTGGGCACTGGGGCTGCTGGATGCTGGGCACGGCTGGGTGAGGGCACTTGGGTTGCGGCGTGTTGGGCACGGGGGGTGCTCAGTGCTGAGCATGTCCGTGTGCTGAGCATGTGCGTGTGCTGGATGCTGGGCGCTTGGCGTGCACTCTGCGAGGCGCTGAGAGTGCTGGCTGCTGAGCAGTTCGGGGAGATGGGTGCTGGTGGCTTGGCATGTACCGGCGTCGAGCAAGCAGCCCGCAGCACCTGGACATGCCCAGCACCCAGGAACCCAGTGCCCCGCACACCCAGCCACCTCCAGCATTCAGCCCCTGGGCACCCGAGCACCAGCATCCGAATATCGAGCACCTGGCCGTCGCGAGCACTGCCAGCTCCTGAGCAAGCCCAGCAACACACATCCAGTACACCGTACCTGGCCGTGCGCAGTACCCAGCACCCCCAGCTCCCAGTCCTTGGACATGCCCAGCACCGGGACATGCACGGCACACAGCATGCCAGTGCCCAGCATGCATCCCCTCTCCATGCCAGAGGGACATCGCACCCCACCTCAGGAGAACGTCCCCATGCTAGAGGGATGTCCCCACTCCACTTCAGGAGAATGGCCCCATCCAACCCCACGGGGCTCCAGTGAACGTCGGAGGTACGGGGTAGAGGAAGCCCAGAGCCCCTCGCTTTTCCGGCTGCGAAGGGCTTGCGAAGGGAAGGTGCGAGCCGCCAACACCTTTCGGTCTCGGCTGATTGTGAGTTGGAGCCCGACGGGGTGCTTCTCCGTTTTGGAGTTCGGCTCCGGCACGCTGAACGGTTGTACGGCAGAGCAAGCGCGGAGCCCCGGTGCTAGTGGGGCTGTGAAAGGGCATGTGTGGTGCTGGGCACTGGGGCTGCTGGATGCTGGGCACGGCTGGGTGAGGGCAGTTGGGTTGCGGCGTGTTGGGCACGGGGGGTGCTCAGTGCTGAGCATTTCCGTGTGCTGAGCATGTGCGTGTGCTGGATGCTGGGCGCTTGGCGTGCCCTCTGCGAGGCGCTGAGAGTGCTGGCTGCTGAGCAGTTCGGGGAGATGGGTGCTGGTGGCTTGGCATGTACCGGCGTCGAGCAAGCAGCCCGCAGCACCTGGACATGCCCAGCACGCAGGAACCCAGTGCCCCGCACACCCAGCCACCTCCAGCACTCAACCCCTGAGCACCAGCATCCGAATATCGAGCACCTGGCCGTCGCGAGCACTGCCAGCTCCTGAGCAAGCCCAGCAACACACATCCAGTACACCGTACCTGGCCGTGCCCAGTACCCAGCACCCCCAGCTCCCAGTCCTTGGACATGCCCAGCACCGGGACATGCACGGCACACAGCATGCCAGTGCCCAGCATGCATCCCCTCTCCATGCCAGAGGGACATCGCACCCCACCTCAGGAGAACGTCCCCATGCTAGAGGGATGTCCCCACTCCACTTCAGGAGAATGGCCCCATCCAACCCCACGGGGCTCCAGTGAACGTCGGAGGTACGGGGTAGAGGAAGCCCAGAGCCCCTCGCTTTTCCGGCTGCGAAGGGCTTGCGAAGGGAAGGTGCGAGCCGCCAACACCTTTCGGTCTCGGCTGATTGTGAGTTGGAGCCCGACGGGGTGCTTCTCCGTTTTGGAGTTCGGCTCCGGCACGCTGAACGGTTGTACGGCAGAGCAAGCGCGGAGCCCCGGTGCTAGTGGGGCTGTGAAAGGGCATGTGTGGTGCTGGGCACTGGGGCTGCTGGATGCTGGGCACGGCTGGGTGAGGGCACTTGGGTTGCGGCGTGTTGGGCACGGGGGGTGCTCAGTGCTGAGCATGTCCGTGTGCTGAGCATGTCCGTGTGCTGGATGCTGGGCGCTTGGGGTGCCCTCTGCGAGGCGCTGAGAGTGCTGGCTGCTGAGCAGTTCGGGGAGATGGGTGCTGGTGGCTTGGCATGTACCGGCGTCGAGCAAGCAGCCCGCAGCACCTGGACATGCCCAGCACCCAGGAACCCAGTGCCCCGCACACCCAGCCACCTCCAGCATTCAGCCCCTGGGCACCCGAGCACCAGCATCCGAATATCGAGCACCTGGCCGTCGCGAGCACTGCCAGCTCCTGAGCAAGCCCAGCAACACACATCCAGTACACCGTACCTGGCCGTGCGCAGTACCCAGCACCCCCAGCTCCCAGTCCTTGGACATGCCCAGCACCGGGACATGCACGGCACACAGCATGCCAGTGCCCAGCATGCATCCCCTCTCCATGCCAGAGGGACATCGCACCCCACCTCAGGAGAACGTCCCCATGCTAGAGGGATGTCCCCACTCCACTTCAGGAGAATGGCCCCATCCAACCCCACGGGGCTCCAGTGAACGTCGGAGGTACGGGGTAGAGGAAGCCCAGAGCCCCTCGCTTTTCCGGCTGCGAAGGGCTTGCGAAGGGAAGGTGCGAGCCGCCAACACCTTTCGGTCTCGGCTGATTGTGAGTTGGAGCCCGACGGGGTGCTTCTCCGTTTTGGAGTTCGGCTCCGGCACGCTGAACGGTTGTACGGCAGAGCAAGCGCGGAGCCCCGGTGCTAGTGGGGCTGTGAAAGGGCATGTGTGGTGCTGGGCACTGGGGCTGCTGGATGCTGGGCACGGCTGGGTGAGGGCACTTGGGTTGCGGCGTGTTGGGCACGGGGGGTGCTCAGTGCTGAGCATGTCCGTGTGCTGAGCATGTGCGTGTGCTGGATGCTGGGCGCTTGGCGTGCACTCTGCGAGGCGCTGAGAGTGCTGGCTGCTGAGCAGTTCGGGGAGATGGGTGCTGGTGGCTTGGCATGTACCGGCGTCGAGCAAGCAGCCCGCAGCACCTGGACATGCCCAGCACCCAGGAACCCAGTGCCCCGCACACCCAGCCACCTCCAGCATTCAGCCCCTGGGCACCCGAGCACCAGCATCCGAATATCGAGCACCTGGCCGTCGCGAGCACTGCCAGCTCCTGAGCAAGCCCAGCAACACACATCCAGTACACCGTACCTGGCCGTGCGCAGTACCCAGCACCCCCAGCTCCCAGTCCTTGGACATGCCCAGCACCGGGACATGCACGGCACACAGCATGCCAGTGCCCAGCATGCATCCCCTCTCCATGCCAGAGGGACATCGCACCCCACCTCAGGAGAACGTCCCCATGCTAGAGGGATGTCCCCACTCCACTTCAGGAGAATGGCCCCATCCAACCCCACGGGGCTCCAGTGAACGTCGGAGGTACGGGGTAGAGGAAGCCCAGAGCCCCTCGCTTTTCCGGCTGCGAAGGGCTTGCGAAGGGAAGGTGCGAGCCGCCAACACCTTTCGGTCTCGGCTGATTGTGAGTTGGAGCCCGACGGGGTGCTTCTCCGTTTTGGAGTTCGGCTCCGGCACGCTGAACGGTTGTACGGCAGAGCAAGCGCGGAGCCCCGGTGCTAGTGGGGCTGTGAAAGGGCATGTGTGGTGCTGGGCACTGGGGCTGCTGGATGCTGGGCACGGCTGGGTGAGGGCACTTGGGTTGCGGCGTGTTGGGCACGGGGGGTGCTCAGTGCTGAGCATGTCCGTGTGCTGAGCATGTGCGTGTGCTGGATGCTGGGCGCTTGGCGTGCCCTCTGCGAGGCGCTGAGAGTGCTGGCTGCTGAGCAGTTCGGGGAGATGGGTGCTGGTGGCTTGGCATGTACCGGCGTCGAGCAAGCAGCCCGCAGCACCTGGACATGCCCAGCACGCAGGAACGCAGTGCCCCGCACACCCAGCCACCTCCAGCACTCAACCCCTGAGCACCAGCATCCGAATATCGAGCACCTGGCCGTCGCGAGCACTGCCAGCTCCTGAGCAAGCCCAGCAACACACATCCAGTACACCGTACCTGGACGTGCCCAGCACCCCCAGCTCCCAGTCCTTGGACATGCCCAGCACCGGGACATGCACGGCACATAGCATGCCAGTGCCCAGCATGCATCCCCTCTCCATGCCAGAGGGACAACCCAGCTCACCTAACTGAACGTCCCCATCCATCCTGTCCCCATGCCAGAGGGATGTCCCCGCTTCAGGAGAATGGTCCCATCCAATTCCCCTGGGCTCCAGCGAGTGTCAGAGGTACGGGGTAGAGGAAGCCCAGAGCCCCTCGCTTTTCCGGCTGCGAAGGGCTTGCGAAGGGAAGGTGCGAGCCGCCAACACCTTTCGGTCTCGGCTGATTGTGAATTGGAGCCCGACGGGGTGCTTCTCCGTTTTGGAGTTCGGCTCCGGCACGCTGGACGGTTGTACGGCAGAGCAAGCGCGGAGCCCCGGTGCTAGTGGGGCTGTGAAAGGGCATGTGTGGTGCTGGGCACTGGGGCTGCTGGATGCTGGGCACGGCTGGGTGAGGGCACTTGGGTTGCGGCGTGTTGGGCACGGGGGGTGCTCAGTGCTGAGCATGTCCGTGTGCTGAGCATGTCCGTGTGCTGGATGCTTGGGGTGCACTCTGCGAGGCGCTGAGAGTGCTGGCTGCTGAGCAGTTCGGGGAGATGGGTGCTGGTGGCTTGGCATGTACCAGCGTCGAGCAAGCAGCCCGCAGCACCTGGACATGCCCAGCACGCAGGAACCCAGTGCCCCGCACACCCAGCCACCTCCAGCACTCAACCCCTGAGCACCAGCATCCGAATATCGAGCACCTGGCCGTCGCGAGCACTGCCAGCTCCTGAGCAAGCCCAGCAACACACATCCAGTACACCGTACCTGGACGTGCCCAGCACCCCCAGCTCCCAGTCCTTGGACATGCCCAGCACCGGGACATGCACGGCACACAGCATGCCAGTGCCCAGCATGCATCCCCTCTCCATGCTATGGGGACAACCCAGCTCACCTAACTGAACGTCCCCATCCATCCTGTCCCCATGCCAGAAGGATGTCCCCGCTTCAGGAGAATGGTCCCATCCAATTCCACTGGGCTCCAGCGAGTGTCAGAGGTACGGGGTAGAGGAAGCCCAGAGCCCCTTGCCTTGTGCGGCTGTGAAGGGCTTGCGAAGGGAAGGTGCGAGCCGCCAACACCTTTCGGTCTCGGCTGATTGTGAGTTGGAGCCCGACGGGGTGCTTCTCCGTTTTGGAGTTCGGCTCCGGCACGCTGGACGGTTGTACGGCAGAGCAAGCGCGGAGCCCCGGTGCTAGTGGGGCTGTGAAAGGGCATGTGTGGTGCTGGGCACTGGGGCTGCTGGATGCTGGGCACGGCTGGGTGAGGGCACTTGGGTTGCGGCGTGTTGGGCACGGGGGGTGCTCAGTGCTGAGCATTTCCGTGTGCTGAGCATGTGCGTGTGCTGGATGCTGGGCGCTTGGCGTGCACTCTGCGAGGCGCTGAGAGTGCTGGCTGCTGAGCAGTTCGGGGAGATGTGTGCTGGTGGCTTGGCATGTACCGGCGTCGAGCAAGCAGCCCGCAGCACCTGGACATGCCCAGCACGCAGGAACCCAGTGCCCCGCACACCCAGCCACCTCCAGCACTCAACCCCTGAGCACCAGCATCCGAATATCGAGCACCTGGCCGTCGCGAGCACTGCCAGCTCCTGAGCAAGCCCAGCAACACACATCCAGTACACCGTACCTGGACGTGCCCAGTACCCAGCACCCCCAGCTCCCAGTCCTTGGACATGCCCAGCACCGGGACATGCACGGCACACAGCATGCCAGTGCCCAGCATGCATCCCCTCTCCATGCCAGAGGGACATCGCACCCCACCTCAGGAGAACGTCCCCATGCTAGAGGGATGTCCCCACTCCACTTCAGGAGAATGGCCCCATCCAACCCCACGGGGCTCCAGTGAACGTCGGAGGTACGGGGTAGAGGAAGCCCAGAGCCCCTCGCTTTTCCGGCTGCGAAGGGCTTGCGAAGGGAAGGTGCGAGCCGCCAACACCTTTCGGTCTCGGCTGATTGTGAGTTGGAGCCCGACGGGGTGCTTCTCCGTTTTGGAGTTCGGCTCCGGCACGCTGAACGGTTGTACGGCAGAGCAAGCGCGGAGCCCCGGTGCTAGTGGGGCTGTGAAAGGGCATGTGTGGTGCTGGGCACTGGGGCTGCTGGATGCTGGGCACGGCTGGGTGAGGGCACTTGGGTTGCGGCGTGTTGGGCACGGGGGGTGCTCAGTGCTGAGCATGTCCGTGTGCTGAGCATGTGCGTGTGCTGGATGCTGGGCGCTTGGGGTGCCCTCTGCGAGGCGCTGAGAGTGCTGGCTGCTGAGCAGTTCGGGGAGATGGGTGCTGGTGGCTTGGCATGTACCGGCGTCGAGCAAGCAGCCCGCAGCACCTGGACATGCCCAGCACGCAGGAACGCAGTGCCCCGCACACCCAGCCACCTCCAGCACTCAACCCCTGAGCACCAGCATCCGAATATCGAGCACCTGGCCGTCGCGAGCACTGCCAGCTCCTGAGCAAGCCCAGCAACACACATCCAGTACACCGTACCTGGACGTGCCCAGCACCCCCAGCTCCCAGTCCTTGGACACGCCCAGCACCGGGACATGCACGGCACATAGCATGCCAGTGCCCAGCATGCATCCCCTCTCCATGCTATAGGGACAACCCAGCTCACCTAACTGAACGTCCCCATCCATCCTGTCCCCATGCCAGAGGGATGTCCCCGCTTCAGGAGAATGGTCCCATCCAATTCCCCTGGGCTCCAGCGAGTGTCAGAGGTACGGGGTAAAGGAAGCCCAGAGCCCCTTGCCTTGTGCGGCTGTGAAGGGCTTGCGAAGGGAAGGTGCGAGCCGCCAACACCTTTCGGTCTCGGCTGATTGTGAGTTGGAGCCCGACGGGGTGCTTCTCCGTTTTGGAGTTCGGCTCCGGCACGCTGGACGGTTGTACGGCAGAGCAAGCGCGGAGCCCCGGTGCTAGTGGGGCTGTGAAAGGGCATGTGTGGTGCTGGGCACTGGGGCTGCTGGATGCTGGGCACGGCTGGGTGAGGGCACTTGGGTTGCGGCGTGTTGGGCACGGGGGGTGCTCAGTGCTGAGCATTTCCGTGTGCTGAGCATGTGCGTGTGCTGGATGCTGGGCGCTTGGCGTGCACTCTGCGAGGCGCTGAGAGTGCTGGCTGCTGAGCAGTTCGGGGAGATGTGTGCTGGTGGCTTGGCATGTACCGGCGTCGAGCAAGCAGCCCGCAGCACCTGGACATGCCCAGCACGCAGGAACCCAGTGCCCCGCACACCCAGCCACCTCCAGCACTCAACCCCTGAGCACCAGCATCCGAATATCGAGCACCTGGCCGTCGCGAGCACTGCCAGCTCCTGAGCAAGCCCAGCAACACACATCCAGTACACCGTACCTGGCCGTGCCCAGTACCCAGCACCCCCAGCTCCCAGTCCTTGGACATGCCCAGCACCGGGACATGCACGGCACACAGCATGCCAGTGCCCAGCATGCATCCCCTCTCCATGCCAGAGGGACATCGCACCCCACCTCAGGAGAACGTCCCCATGCTAGAGGGATGTCCCCACTCCACTTCAGGAGAATGGCCCCATCCAACCCCACGGGGCTCCAGTGAACGTCGGAGGTACGGGGTAGAGGAAGCCCAGAGCCCCTCGCTTTTCCGGCTGCGAAGGGCTTGCGAAGGGAAGGTGCGAGCCGCCAACACCTTTCGGTCTCGGCTGATTGTGAGTTGGAGCCCGACGGGGTGCTTCTCCGTTTTGGAGTTCGGCTCCGGCACGCTGAACGGTTGTACGGCAGAGCAAGCGCGGAGCCCCGGTGCTAGTGGGGCTGTGAAAGGGCATGTGTGGTGCTGGGCACTGGGGCTGCTGGATGCTGGGCACGGCTGGGTGAGGGCACTTGGGTTGCGGCGTGTTGGGCACGGGGGGTGCTCAGTGCTGAGCATGTCCGTGTGCTGAGCATGTCCGTGTGCTGGATGCTGGGCGCTTGGGGTGCCCTCTGCGAGGCGCTGAGAGTGCTGGCTGCTGAGCAGTTCGGGGAGATGGGTGCTGGTGGCTTGGCATGTACCGGCGTCGAGCAAGCAGCCCGCAGCACCTGGACATGCCCAGCACCCAGGAACCCAGTGCCCCGCACACCCAGCCACCTCCAGCATTCAGCCCCTGGGCACCCGAGCACCAGCATCCGAATATCGAGCACCTGGCCGTCGCGAGCACTGCCAGCTCCTGAGCAAGCCCAGCAACACACATCCAGTACACCGTACCTGGCCGTGCGCAGTACCCAGCACCCCCAGCTCCCAGTCCTTGGACATGCCCAGCACCGGGACATGCACGGCACACAGCATGCCAGTGCCCAGCATGCATCCCCTCTCCATGCCAGAGGGACATCGCACCCCACCTCAGGAGAACGTCCCCATGCTAGAGGGATGTCCCCACTCCACTTCAGGAGAATGGCCCCATCCAACCCCACGGGGCTCCAGTGAACGTCGGAGGTACGGGGTAGAGGAAGCCCAGAGCCCCTCGCTTTTCCGGCTGCGAAGGGCTTGCGAAGGGAAGGTGCGAGCCGCCAACACCTTTCGGTCTCGGCTGATTGTGAGTTGGAGCCCGACGGGGTGCTTCTCCGTTTTGGAGTTCGGCTCCGGCACGCTGAACGGTTGTACGGCAGAGCAAGCGCGGAGCCCCGGTGCTAGTGGGGCTGTGAAAGGGCATGTGTGGTGCTGGGCACTGGGGCTGCTGGATGCTGGGCACGGCTGGGTGAGGGCACTTGGGTTGCGGCGTGTTGGGCACGGGGGGTGCTCAGTGCTGAGCATGTCCGTGTGCTGAGCATGTGCGTGTGCTGGATGCTGGGCGCTTGGCGTGCACTCTGCGAGGCGCTGAGAGTGCTGGCTGCTGAGCAGTTCGGGGAGATGGGTGCTGGTGGCTTGGCATGTACCGGCGTCGAGCAAGCAGCCCGCAGCACCTGGACATGCCCAGCACCCAGGAACCCAGTGCCCCGCACACCCAGCCACCTCCAGCATTCAGCCCCTGGGCACCCGAGCACCAGCATCCGAATATCGAGCACCTGGCCGTCGCGAGCACTGCCAGCTCCTGAGCAAGCCCAGCAACACACATCCAGTACACCGTACCTGGCCGTGCGCAGTACCCAGCACCCCCAGCTCCCAGTCCTTGGACATGCCCAGCACCGGGACATGCACGGCACACAGCATGCCAGTGCCCAGCATGCATCCCCTCTCCATGCCAGAGGGACATCGCACCCCACCTCAGGAGAACGTCCCCATGCTAGAGGGATGTCCCCACTCCACTTCAGGAGAATGGCCCCATCCAACCCCACGGGGCTCCAGTGAACGTCGGAGGTACGGGGTAGAGGAAGCCCAGAGCCCCTCGCTTTTCCGGCTGCGAAGGGCTTGCGAAGGGAAGGTGCGAGCCGCCAACACCTTTCGGTCTCGGCTGATTGTGAGTTGGAGCCCGACGGGGTGCTTCTCCGTTTTGGAGTTCGGCTCCGGCACGCTGAACGGTTGTACGGCAGAGCAAGCGCGGAGCCCCGGTGCTAGTGGGGCTGTGAAAGGGCATGTGTGGTGCTGGGCACTGGGGCTGCTGGATGCTGGGCACGGCTGGGTGAGGGCACTTGGGTTGCGGCGTGTTGGGCACGGGGGGTGCTCAGTGCTGAGCATGTCCGTGTGCTGAGCATGTGCGTGTGCTGGATGCTGGGCGCTTGGCGTGCACTCTGCGAGGCGCTGAGAGTGCTGGCTGCTGAGCAGTTCGGGGAGATGGGTGCTGGTGGCTTGGCATGTACCGGCGTCGAGCAAGCAGCCCGCAGCACCTGGACATGCCCAGCACGCAGGAACGCAGTGCCCCGCACACCCAGCCACCTCCAGCACTCAACCCCTGAGCACCAGCATCCGAATATCGAGCACCTGGCCGTCGCGAGCACTGCCAGCTCCTGAGCAAGCCCAGCAACACACATCCAGTACACCGTACCTGGACGTGCCCAGCACCCCCAGCTCCCAGTCCTTGGACATGCCCAGCACCGGGACATGCACGGCACACAGCATGCCAGTGCCCAGCATGCATCCCCTCTCCATGCCAGAGGGACAACCCAGCTCACCTAACTGAACGTCCCCATCCATCCTGTCCCCATGCCAGAGGGATGTCCCCGCTTCAGGAGAATGGCCCCATCCAATTCCCCTGGGCTCCAGCGAGTGTCAGAGGTACGGGGTAGAGGAAGCCCAGAGCCCCTCGCTTTTCCGGCTGCGAAGGGCTTGCGAAGGGAAGGTGCGAGCCGCCAACACCTTTCGGTCTCGGCTGATTGTGAATTGGAGCCCGACGGGGTGCTTCTCCGTTTTGGAGTTCGGCTCCGGCACGCTGGACGGTTGTACGGCAGAGCAAGCGCGGAGCCCCGGTGCTAGTGGGGCTGTGAAAGGGCATGTGTGGTGCTGGGCACTGGGGCTGCTGGATGCTGGGCACGGCTGGGTGAGGGCACTTGGGTTGCGGCGTGTTGGGCACGGGGGGTGCTCAGTGCTGAGCATGTCCGTGTGCTGAGCATGTCCGTGTGCTGGATGCTTGGGGTGCACTCTGCGAGGCGCTGAGAGTGCTGGCTGCTGAGCAGTTCGGGGAGATGGGTGCTGGTGGCTTGGCATGTACCAGCGTCGAGCAAGCAGCCCGCAGCACCTGGACATGCCCAGCACGCAGGAACCCAGTGCCCCGCACACCCAGCCACCTCCAGCACTCAACCCCTGAGCACCAGCATCCGAATATCGAGCACCTGGCCGTCGCGAGCACTGCCAGCTCCTGAGCAAGCCCAGCAACACACATCCAGTACACCGTACCTGGACGTGCCCAGCACCCCCAGCTCCCAGTCCTTGGACATGCCCAGCACCGGGACATGCACGGCACACAGCATGCCAGTGCCCAGCATGCATCCCCTCTCCATGCTATGGGGACAACCCAGCTCACCTAACTGAACGTCCCCATCCATCCTGTCCCCATGCCAGAAGGATGTCCCCGCTTCAGGAGAATGGTCCCATCCAATTCCCCTGGGCTCCAGCGAGTGTCAGAGGTACGGGGTAGAGGAAGCCCAGAGCCCCTTGCCTTGTGCGGCTGTGAAGGGCTTGCGAAGGGAAGGTGCGAGCCGCCAACACCTTTCGGTCTCGGCTGATTGTGAGTTGGAGCCCGACGGGGTGCTTCTCCGTTTTGGAGTTCGGCTCCGGCACGCTGGACGGTTGTACGGCAGAGCAAGCGCGGAGCCCCGGTGCTAGTGGGGCTGTGAAAGGGCATGTGTGGTGCTGGGCACTGGGGCTGCTGGATGCTGGGCACGGCTGGGTGAGGGCACTTGGGTTGCGGCGTGTTGGGCACGGGGGGTGCTCAGTGCTGAGCATTTCCGTGTGCTGAGCATGTGCGTGTGCTGGATGCTGGGCGCTTGGCGTGCACTCTGCGAGGCGCTGAGAGTGCTGGCTGCTGAGCAGTTCGGGGAGATGTGTGCTGGTGGCTTGGCATGTACCGGCGTCGAGCAAGCAGCCCGCAGCACCTGGACATGCCCAGCACGCAGGAACCCAGTGCCCCGCACACCCAGCCACCTCCAGCACTCAACCCCTGAGCACCAGCATCCGAATATCGAGCACCTGGCCGTCGCGAGCACTGCCAGCTCCTGAGCAAGCCCAGCAACACACATCCAGTACACCGTACCTGGCCGTGCCCAGTACCCAGCACCCCCAGCTCCCAGTCCTTGGACATGCCCAGCACCGGGACATGCACGGCACACAGCATGCCAGTGCCCAGCATGCATCCCCTCTCCATGCCAGAGGGACATCGCACCCCACCTCAGGAGAACGTCCCCATGCTAGAGGGATGTCCCCACTCCACTTCAGGAGAATGGCCCCATCCAACCCCACGGGGCTCCAGTGAACGTCGGAGGTACGGGGTAGAGGAAGCCCAGAGCCCCTCGCTTTTCCGGCTGCGAAGGGCTTGCGAAGGGAAGGTGCGAGCCGCCAACACCTTTCGGTCTCGGCTGATTGTGAGTTGGAGCCCGACGGGGTGCTTCTCCGTTTTGGAGTTCGGCTCCGGCACGCTGAACGGTTGTACGGCAGAGCAAGCGCGGAGCCCCGGTGCTAGTGGGGCTGTGAAAGGGCATGTGTGGTGCTGGGCACTGGGGCTGCTGGATGCTGGGCACGGCTGGGTGAGGGCACTTGGGTTGCGGCGTGTTGGGCACGGGGGGTGCTCAGTGCTGAGCATGTCCGTGTGCTGAGCATGTCCGTGTGCTGGATGCTGGGCGCTTGGGGTGCCCTCTGCGAGGCGCTGAGAGTGCTGGCTGCTGAGCAGTTCGGGGAGATGGGTGCTGGTGGCTTGGCATGTACCGGCGTCGAGCAAGCAGCCCGCAGCACCTGGACATGCCCAGCACCCAGGAACCCAGTGCCCCGCACACCCAGCCACCTCCAGCATTCAGCCCCTGGGCACCCGAGCACCAGCATCCGAATATCGAGCACCTGGCCGTCGCGAGCACTGCCAGCTCCTGAGCAAGCCCAGCAACACACATCCAGTACACCGTACCTGGCCGTGCGCAGTACCCAGCACCCCCAGCTCCCAGTCCTTGGACATGCCCAGCACCGGGACATGCACGGCACACAGCATGCCAGTGCCCAGCATGCATCCCCTCTCCATGCCAGAGGGACATCGCACCCCACCTCAGGAGAACGTCCCCATGCTAGAGGGATGTCCCCACTCCACTTCAGGAGAATGGCCCCATCCAACCCCACGGGGCTCCAGTGAACGTCGGAGGTACGGGGTAGAGGAAGCCCAGAGCCCCTCGCTTTTCCGGCTGCGAAGGGCTTGCGAAGGGAAGGTGCGAGCCGCCAACACCTTTCGGTCTCGGCTGATTGTGAGTTGGAGCCCGACGGGGTGCTTCTCCGTTTTGGAGTTCGGCTCCGGCACGCTGAACGGTTGTACGGCAGAGCAAGCGCGGAGCCCCGGTGCTAGTGGGGCTGTGAAAGGGCATGTGTGGTGCTGGGCACTGGGGCTGCTGGATGCTGGGCACGGCTGGGTGAGGGCACTTGGGTTGCGGCGTGTTGGGCACGGGGGGTGCTCAGTGCTGAGCATGTCCGTGTGCTGAGCATGTGCGTGTGCTGGATGCTGGGCGCTTGGCGTGCACTCTGCGAGGCGCTGAGAGTGCTGGCTGCTGAGCAGTTCGGGGAGATGGGTGCTGGTGGCTTGGCATGTACCGGCGTCGAGCAAGCAGCCCGCAGCACCTGGACATGCCCAGCACCCAGGAACCCAGTGCCCCGCACACCCAGCCACCTCCAGCATTCAGCCCCTGGGCACCCGAGCACCAGCATCCGAATATCGAGCACCTGGCCGTCGCGAGCACTGCCAGCTCCTGAGCAAGCCCAGCAACACACATCCAGTACACCGTACCTGGCCGTGCCCAGTACCCAGCACCCCCAGCTCCCAGTCCTTGGACATGCCCAGCACCGGGACATGCACGGCACACAGCATGCCAGTGCCCAGCATGCATCCCCTCTCCATGCCAGAGGGACATCGCACCCCACCTCAGGAGAACGTCCCCATGCTAGAGGGATGTCCCCACTCCACTTCAGGAGAATGGCCCCATCCAACCCCACGGGGCTCCAGTGAACGTCGGAGGTACGGGGTAGAGGAAGCCCAGAGCCCCTCGCTTTTCCGGCTGCGAAGGGCTTGCGAAGGGAAGGTGCGAGCCGCCAACACCTTTCGGTCTCGGCTGATTGTGAGTTGGAGCCCGACGGGGTGCTTCTCCGTTTTGGAGTTCGGCTCCGGCACGCTGAACGGTTGTACGGCAGAGCAAGCGCGGAGCCCCGGTGCTAGTGGGGCTGTGAAAGGGCATGTGTGGTGCTGGGCACTGGGGCTGCTGGATGCTGGGCACGGCTGGGTGAGGGCACTTGGGTTGCGGCGTGTTGGGCACGGGGGGTGCTCAGTGCTGAGCATGTCCGTGTGCTGAGCATGTGCGTGTGCTGGATGCTGGGCGCTTGGCGTGCACTCTGCGAGGCGCTGAGAGTGCTGGCTGCTGAGCAGTTCGGGGAGATGGGTGCTGGTGGCTTGGCATGTACCGGCGTCGAGCAAGCAGCCCGCAGCACCTGGACATGCCCAGCACGCAGGAACGCAGTGCCCCGCACACCCAGCCACCTCCAGCACTCAACCCCTGAGCACCAGCATCCGAATATCGAGCACCTGGCCGTCGCGAGCACTGCCAGCTCCTGAGCAAGCCCAGCAACACACATCCAGTACACCGTACCTGGACGTGCCCAGCACCCCCAGCTCCCAGTCCTTGGACATGCCCAGCACCGGGACATGCACGGCACACAGCATGCCAGTGCCCAGCATGCATCCCCTCTCCATGCCAGAGGGACAACCCAGCTCACCTAACTGAACGTCCCCATCCATCCTGTCCCCATGCCAGAGGGATGTCCCCGCTTCAGGAGAATGGCCCCATCCAATTCCCCTGGGCTCCAGCGAGTGTCAGAGGTACGGGGTAGAGGAAGCCCAGAGCCCCTCGCTTTTCCGGCTGCGAAGGGCTTGCGAAGGGAAGGTGCGAGCCGCCAACACCTTTCGGTCTCGGCTGATTGTGAATTGGAGCCCGACGGGGTGCTTCTCCGTTTTGGAGTTCGGCTCCGGCACGCTGGACGGTTGTACGGCAGAGCAAGCGCGGAGCCCCGGTGCTAGTGGGGCTGTGAAAGGGCATGTGTGGTGCTGGGCACTGGGGCTGCTGGATGCTGGGCACGGCTGGGTGAGGGCACTTGGGTTGCGGCGTGTTGGGCACGGGGGGTGCTCAGTGCTGAGCATGTCCGTGTGCTGAGCATGTCCGTGTGCTGGATGCTTGGGGTGCACTCTGCGAGGCGCTGAGAGTGCTGGCTGCTGAGCAGTTCGGGGAGATGGGTGCTGGTGGCTTGGCATGTACCAGCGTCGAGCAAGCAGCCCGCAGCACCTGGACATGCCCAGCACGCAGGAACCCAGTGCCCCGCACACCCAGCCACCTCCAGCACTCAACCCCTGAGCACCAGCATCCGAATATCGAGCACCTGGCCGTCGCGAGCACTGCCAGCTCCTGAGCAAGCCCAGCAACACACATCCAGTACACCGTACCTGGACGTGCCCAGCACCCCCAGCTCCCAGTCCTTGGACATGCCCAGCACCGGGACATGCACGGCACACAGCATGCCAGTGCCCAGCATGCATCCCCTCTCCATGCTATGGGGACAACCCAGCTCACCTAACTGAACGTCCCCATCCATCCTGTCCCCATGCCAGAAGGATGTCCCCGCTTCAGGAGAATGGTCCCATCCAATTCCACTGGGCTCCAGCGAGTGTCAGAGGTACGGGGTAGAGGAAGCCCAGAGCCCCTTGCCTTGTGCGGCTGTGAAGGGCTTGCGAAGGGAAGGTGCGAGCCGCCAACACCTTTCGGTCTCGGCTGATTGTGAGTTGGAGCCCGACGGGGTGCTTCTCCGTTTTGGAGTTCGGCTCCGGCACGCTGGACGGTTGTACGGCAGAGCAAGCGCGGAGCCCCGGTGCTAGTGGGGCTGTGAAAGGGCATGTGTGGTGCTGGGCACTGGGGCTGCTGGATGCTGGGCACGGCTGGGTGAGGGCACTTGGGTTGCGGCGTGTTGGGCACGGGGGGTGCTCAGTGCTGAGCATTTCCGTGTGCTGAGCATGTGCGTGTGCTGGATGCTGGGCGCTTGGCGTGCACTCTGCGAGGCGCTGAGAGTGCTGGCTGCTGAGCAGTTCGGGGAGATGTGTGCTGGTGGCTTGGCATGTACCGGCGTCGAGCAAGCAGCCCGCAGCACCTGGACATGCCCAGCACGCAGGAACCCAGTGCCCCGCACACCCAGCCACCTCCAGCACTCAACCCCTGAGCACCAGCATCCGAATATCGAGCACCTGGCCGTCGCGAGCACTGCCAGCTCCTGAGCAAGCCCAGCAACACACATCCAGTACACCGTACCTGGCCGTGCCCAGTACCCAGCACCCCCAGCTCCCAGTCCTTGGACATGCCCAGCACCGGGACATGCACGGCACACAGCATGCCAGTGCCCAGCATGCATCCCCTCTCCATGCCAGAGGGACATCGCACCCCACCTCAGGAGAACGTCCCCATGCTAGAGGGATGTCCCCACTCCACTTCAGGAGAATGGCCCCATCCAACCCCACGGGGCTCCAGTGAACGTCGGAGGTACGGGGTAGAGGAAGCCCAGAGCCCCTCGCTTTTCCGGCTGCGAAGGGCTTGCGAAGGGAAGGTGCGAGCCGCCAACACCTTTCGGTCTCGGCTGATTGTGAGTTGGAGCCCGACGGGGTGCTTCTCCGTTTTGGAGTTCGGCTCCGGCACGCTGAACGGTTGTACGGCAGAGCAAGCGCGGAGCCCCGGTGCTAGTGGGGCTGTGAAAGGGCATGTGTGGTGCTGGGCACTGGGGCTGCTGGATGCTGGGCACGGCTGGGTGAGGGCACTTGGGTTGCGGCGTGTTGGGCACGGGGGGTGCTCAGTGCTGAGCATGTCCGTGTGCTGAGCATGTGCGTGTGCTGGATGCTGGGCGCTTGGGGTGCCCTCTGCGAGGCGCTGAGAGTGCTGGCTGCTGAGCAGTTCGGGGAGATGGGTGCTGGTGGCTTGGCATGTACCGGCGTCGAGCAAGCAGCCCGCAGCACCTGGACATGCCCAGCACCCAGGAACCCAGTGCCCCGCACACCCAGCCACCTCCAGCATTCAGCCCCTGGGCACCCGAGCACCAGCATCCGAATATCGAACACCTGGCCGTCGCGAGCACTGCCAGCTCCTGAGCAAGCCCAGCAACACACATCCAGTACACCGTACCTGGCCGTGCCCAGTACCCAGCACCCCCAGCTCCCAGTCCTTGGACATGCCCAGCACCGGGACATGCACGGCACACAGCATGCCAGTGCCCAGCATGCATCCCCTCTCCATGCCAGAGGGACATCGCACCCCACCTCAGGAGAACGTCCCCATGCTAGAGGGATGTCCCCACTCCACTTCAGGAGAATGGCCCCATCCAACCCCACGGGGCTCCAGTGAACGTCGGAGGTACGGGGTAGAGGAAGCCCAGAGCCCCTCGCTTTTCCGGCTGCGAAGGGCTTGCGAAGGGAAGGTGCGAGCCGCCAACACCTTTCGGTCTCGGCTGATTGTGAGTTGGAGCCCGACGGGGTGCTTCTCCGTTTTGGAGTTCGGCTCCGGCACGCTGAACGGTTGTACGGCAGAGCAAGCGCGGAGCCCCGGTGCTAGTGGGGCTGTGAAAGGGCATGTGTGGTGCTGGGCACTGGGGCTGCTGGATGCTGGGCACGGCTGGGTGAGGGCACTTGGGTTGCGGCGTGTTGGGCACGGGGGGTGCTCAGTGCTGAGCATGTCCGTGTGCTGAGCATGTCCGTGTGCTGGATGCTGGGCGCTTGGCGTGCACTCTGCGAGGCGCTGAGAGTGCTGGCTGCTGAGCAGTTCGGGGAGATGGGTGCTGGTGGCTTGGCATGTACCGGCGTCGAGCAAGCAGCCCGCAGCACCTGGACATGCCCAGCACCCAGGAACCCAGTGCCCCGCACACCCAGCCACCTCCAGCACTCAACCCCTGAGCACCAGCATCCGAATATCGAGCACCTGGCCGTCGCGAGCACTGCCAGCTCCTGAGCAAGCCCAGCAACACACATCCAGTACACCGTACCTGGACATGCCCAGCACCCCCAGCTCCCAGTCCTTGGACATGCCCAGCACCGGGACATGCACGGCACATAGCATGCCAGTGCCCAGCATGCATCCCCTCTCCATGCCAGAGGGACAACCCAGCTCACCTAACTGAACGTCCCCATCCATCCTGTCCCCATGCCAGAGGGATGTCCCCGCTTCAGGAGAATGGCCCCATCCAATTCCCCTGGGCTCCAGCGAGTGTCAGAGGTACGGGGTAGAGGAAGCCCAGAGCCCCTCGCTTTTCCGGCTGCGAAGGGCTTGCGAAGGGAAGGTGCGAGCCGCCAACACCTTTCGGTCTCGGCTGATTGTGAGTTGGAGCCCGACGGGGTGCTTCTCCGTTTTGGAGTTCGGCTCCGGCACGCTGGACGGTTGTACGGCAGAGCAAGCGCGGAGCCCCGGTGCTAGTGGGGCTGTGAAAGGGCATGTGTGGTGCTGGGCACTGGGGCTGCTGGATGCTGGGCACGGCTGGGTGAGGGCACTTGGGTTGCGGCGTGTTGGGCACGGGGGTGCTCAGTGCTGAGCATGTCCGTGTGCTGAGCATGTCCGTGTGCTGGATGCTTGGGGTGCACTCTGCGAGGCGCTGAGAGTGCTGGCTGCTGAGCAGTTCGGGGAGATGGGTGCTGGTGGCTTGGCATGTACCAGCGTCGAGCAAGCAGCCCGCAGCACCTGGACATGCCCAGCACCCAGGAACCCAGTGCCCCGCACACCCAGCCACCTCCAGCACTCAACCCCTGAGCACCAGCATCCGAATATCGAGCACCTGGCCGTCGCGAGCACTGCCAGCTCCTGAGCAAGCCCAGCAACACACATCCAGTACACCGTACCTGGACGTGCCCAGCACCCCCAGCTCCCAGTCCTTGGACATGCCCAGCACCGGGACATGCACGGCACACAGCATGCCAGTGCCCAGCATGCATCCCCTCTCCATGCTATGGGGACAACCCAGCTCACCTAACTGAACGTCCCCATCCATCCTGTCCCCATGCCAGAAGGATGTCCCCGCTTCAGGAGAATGGTCCCATCCAATTCCACTGGGCTCCAGCGAGTGTCAGAGGTACGGGGTAGAGGAAGCCCAGAGCCCCTAGCTTTTCCGGCTGTGAAGGGCTTGCGAAGGGAAGGTGCGAGCCGCCAACACCTTTCGGTCCCGGCTGATTGTGAATTGGAGCCCGACGGGGTGCTTGTCTGTTTTGGAGTTGGGCTCCGGCAGGGTGGATGGTTGTGCGGCAGAGCAAGCGCCGCGCCCCGGTGTCGGGGGGGCTGTGAAGGGGCTGCCCAGGGAAGGGGAGTGCCCCCAACAGCTCCCAGTCCTGTTTTGTCCTGTGTTGGATCGCCATCTGCTGGGTGTCCGCTTCGGAGCTGGGCTCTGCTGACTCTGAGGGAGAGGGTGACGTTAGGTGGGAGAAGAAATGCAGAGGTCCGGTGTTGATGGGGCTCAGAAGGGGCCGCCAAGGGACAGGGAGTGCCACCAACATCTTTCCCTCCAGGCTAATTGTGTGTTGGAGCCGGATGGGTGCTTATCTGCTTTGGAATTGGGCTCCGGCAAGGTTGTTTGTTGTGCGGTAGATCAAGCGCAGAGCCCCGGTGTTGGTGGGGCTGTGAAAGGGCATGTGAGGTGCTGGGCACTGGGGCTGCTGGATGCTGGGTGGTGAGCATGTCCGTGTGCTGGGCATGTCCGTGTGCTGGATGCTGGGCGCTTGGCGTGCACTCTGTGGGGCGCTGGGAGTGCTGGCTGCTGGGCAGGTCAGGATGCTGGGTACCGGGGGTGCTGGTTGCTTGGCGTATACCGGTGCCCAGCACCCAGCCCGCAGCACCTGGACATGCCCAGCACCCAGGAACCCAGCGCCCCACACACTCAGCCACCTCCAGCACTCGGCCCCTGGGCACCCGAGCACCAGCACCCCAATATCCAGCACCTGGATATCGCGAGCACTGCAGGCTCCTGAGCAAGCCCAGCAACACGCATCCAACACACAGTACCTGGACGTGCCCAGTACCCAGCACCCCCAGCTCCCAGTACCTGGACGTGCCCAGCACCGGGACATGCACGGCACACAGCGTGCCGTGATGATCTGGCAGCCTAGCCGCTCACAGCAGACCACCAACGATCCCCCACCAGCGCTGGGTTAGTCCTCTGAGGCCCTGCCTATCCGCCAGGGACCACGCTGCTCAAGACTGATTAGGGAGAAGCAGAGGGGGGCGGTGGCGGAGCAGCAATCCCAGGAGACAATTAAACCAGGAGATGACTTGCCATCCACCTTCAAAGCCACCCATGGCCTCTGTCAAGATCGCACCCAGGCAGCCAGTGCAGCCAGGTCTGATTCAATTCCACCTTTTTCATGAGTTTTGCCTTTCAGCCCCGCAGTGTGCCTCCTACTAGAGCAGGGCACAGCGAGCATGCTCCTCGGGACAAACCTGCGCTTGCTGCTGCCTCCCGGGGATGCATCCACCAAGTGGAGACAGCAAAGGGCCCTGCGAGCTGGGATGCTCAACACCATGGTCCCAAGGACCAAGACGAGGTACCTTTCTAGGGGTCCGTGCCAGCAGCGGCACCCGCTAATCGTGAACCCTCGGAGGCAGGGAACCTCAACTGCTGCTACGGTTCTGGCCTCGGGGCCACCAAGAGCAGCTATGGGCCACCAACATTTTCTTGGGGCCACCTGCAGAGCGTATGCTGGCGGCTGCTCCTGAGACAACTCATTCACCTTCGTTTTCTCAGCTAATATGGGTGCTGACCAAGCCCCGGGCCATGGCCAAATGAATTAGCCTTTGTCTGATGGTTGGTGCCTCCTAAAACAAGCACAACTAGCTCGGTAATTGCCACGCTTCTGGCTCCAGCCTCCATCCTGCACGGGGAAGAGGTGTGAGGTCTCGCCGGGATGCGACTCCAGTTATCCCGAGAGGCTCACGCTGGGGGAGAACCTGGCCCAAACCCTCCTGCGGCACCACGGGGCTGCAGCGAGCTGTCCCAGGAAGCCTCACGAGAAATGCCCAGCCCAGGTCTGGAAGCCAGCTGGGAGGTGGATAGCTTGCATTAGCAAGACTAAGAACGGCGGCTGACACAGCTCCGGGGCTTCTGCGGAGGTGTCTCGCTGCAGTCAGGCCCCGACAAAGGCTTGGAGTTCAGAGAAGCCCCAAATCTCTCTTGGTGATGAGTTTGTGAGCGCTCAGCTCCACTGAGGCAGAAGCTCCGCCCCCCCAGGCCCCATGGTCGCCTCCGGGGGGCTGCCCTGGCCCCGGTCCGGAGCCCCGGTGGAGCCGGGAGGAGGAGGGGAGAGGGGCAGAGCGGCAGGGGGGGGTGGGGCAGGGCGGTGGCGTGGCCGGAGAGGGACAGGAGCCGGACAGAGGGACGGGAGCAGGACAGAGGGAGGAGGAGAACGGGGGGGGGGCTGGGCAGGGAGTGGAGGAAGGAAAACTGGAGCCTGCAGGCAGGGGAGGCACCTCGGCTCCCAGGATGCTGCAGGGTGAGGGACCACAGCTCCCAGCACGCCGCAGCCCAGGTCTTCCTTCCTCTTCGTCTGGGGTCGGTCATGTACAAATCTTCCCGCTGTCCCTCCCCAGATCAACTCCAGGTCGGCCTTGGCTTTCCTGGCCCTACCCCTCACCATCAGACAGCACCTCTCGGCTTCTCCTGGGTCACCTGCCTCTGTCCCCACCTCCTGTACCTTCCTGTCCGTGCCTGAGCTCAGTGAGGAGCTCCTCACTCATCCATGCCGGCCTCCTGCTGCCTTTGCTTCATTTCCCACTTGTCGGAAGGGTCCTTTCTTGAGCTTGGAGGAGGTGGTCCGTGACTATCAAGTAGCTCTCCAGGACCCCTTTTCTCTCCAAGGCCATATCCCCTCGGATTCTTCCAGACAAGGAAGGATCTCTGACAAGGTTGAAATCTGCTGTCCTGAAAGCCAGGGCTGTGGTCCTGCTCCTTGCCCTGCTCCCTCCCTTCCGCATCCTGAACTCCACCATCTCAGGGCCACCGCAGCCAAGGCTGCCGCTGACTTTCAAATCCCCAACCAGTTCTTCCTTGTTCACCAGTGCCAGGTCCAGCAGAGCACCTCTCCTTCTTGGTTCCTCCATCACCCGTGCCACGAAATGCACTCTCAAAATCTCCTAGATTGCTTGAGCCCTGCTCGATTGTCCTTCCAGCAGGTGCCAGGGTGGTTCAGCTCCCCCATGAGGACCAGGGCCTGTGAATGTGAGGCTTCTTTCACTTGTTTGAAGAAGGCCTCATCTACAGCTCCCTCCTGAACAGGAGGTCCCTAGCAGGTACCTGCTAACACGGCACCCACATTGGTCTGCCTGCTGATCCTGACCCGTAAGCTGGCTCCTGTCCCACCCCGAGCAGGAGGCAAGTCCACCTCCTCGCCTCCCCAGACGGTCCTTCCTGAAGAGCCCGTGTCCCTCCACCGCAGCCCTCCCGCTGTGCCATCTACCCACCACACCTCCGAGGTCCCAGTGTGGTCCCAGCCCTGTCATCACACACAGACTTCTGGCCCTGCTGGTGGTTCTCCACGCCGCGTGCGGGAGCGTGCTGGCACTTCGGGGAGGCTCCAGCCGTGCTCCTCTGTCGTGCTGCCTGTGTGTTGGGATGTGCAGGAGTGGGGCTGCACGTGTTCGAGCTGTGGGCTATGTGTGGACTTTATTCCCTCCTGCCCCTGCGAGCAGTTCCGGGATCACACAGGGGGTGTGTATAATGCCTTTAGACCAATCCATCACCAGGCACAGGCCTGTCAGTCCGGCTGGGAACAGCCCCAGAGCTCTTTATTTTGTATTTATAGGTGGATCTCGGCAGCTGAGAAGCCTCCCAGCCCCTTTGCTAACAGCCGCTGCCACAGCCGCCGCTCCGGCACCTTCCCCTCTGCTGCGGTACTGGCATCTAGTGCTAGGGAGGAAGAAAGAAAAGTCTATGAGCGTATGGACAGGGAGAAGGCAGAGACATCCTGCAGGCGTAGCTCAGGCCCCCTGTGATGGGACCTGCTTGCGATGAAGCCTCAAGGTGCCTGTGAGGTGGCAGAGGCCCCTGATGCCCAAGCCCAGGAGAAGGTCCCAGGTGCAGCTGATCAGCCTGGGGCTGAGTCAGGTTGGGCCAAGACCTTGAGTGTCTTAGGAGATGTCCCCCCTCGGGGCAAGGTGTCTTGGCCCAGGACTCTGCAAGGGAAGGCCATGCTCTCTGGCTTGCAAAGGGGAGAGCCAGCCATCAGAAGAATCCCTCTGCCTTCAGCCAGGACTTTCACGTCCCGCAGGGAAAGCCAGTTCTGGGTGCCCAGGCAGTCCCCTTGCGTGTCAGGGAGGTCCAGCCCAAAGCCAGCCTCCAGAACCTGCTTCTGTCTCGCAAGGGGTGTCAGAGAAATGCCCCCTTTCCCCCAGGGCTGCCCTCCGTAGAGGGATGGGCCTTGCAGCCGCGGGAAGCACCATCCCTTTTTGGAGACAGTTACCAGGGGAGCTGCCTCTGCTGCTCTTGATGCCGCCTGTTGTTCTCAGCGACGTGCTTGAATATGTTCCTCCGTGCCTGATGCGGCTCCAGCCTTCTGAGGACCTGGAGCGCTCGTGGGGAAAGGTGGCTGCAACAACAGGGAGACATCATCCCTCAGCCTCTGCCGGAGACCCCTTCTGCCTCTCCCCTCATCCAGCCTCTGCAGCCACCCGGTCCCGCGTGTACCCACCCTTTCACCCTGTGGTGAGCTCTGGGCCTTGGCTGTGGGGGTAACCCAGGTCACGCCCGTGTTAGGAGACATCAGAGGGTGTCCTATGCAGCCCCAGGACGCAGGGACGGGGGTCCTGGACATCTCTGCGGGGTCACGGCTGCTCGACTGCCCCAGGCTGTGGCCAGAGCTGGCGCACACTTACTCAGGCTGGAGTCTCTTCAGCTGGGCTGCTGCTGCCATCTCCTCTGCTGGGAGAGGGTTTTCAGCCTTCCTCCACCTCTCGTTGACCTCCTTTCCCCTGGGCTGGGCTGGAGGGTGGGGAGTCCAAGCGCCTCCAGTGCCGAGTGCCTGCCAAGGAGGAGACGCTCTCAGCAAACCAGACGGCAAACAGAGGTGCCCTTTCCCAGACGACCTCTTGAAAGGAGCCCGCAGCAGGACCCGGGAGCCGGGAGACTCGGCGCCGCGTGCCCGTCGTCTCGGCTGACGGCTGCTTTTGCCCCTCGGATCCTGCTGCCAACCTCTCCCTCCTGGGGATGAGCAGGCAAACCCCTGCCCTGCAGCTGGGTGCCCGTCCTGCTCCCACCCCCTGGAGACCTGCCGCCCTGGGTGCCCCCACAGAGAGGGTCGCTGCTGCTCTCAGCGGTGTCGTACCTGGGGCGGCTGTCGGTCCTCCCCTGCAGACCAGGCTTCCCACGCCGCCCATTCTGCCTGGGCTTGCTGTCGCCGCTCTTGCCACCCGGTCTTCACTTGCTCCCACTCTGCAGACAGCTGCCAGACCTCCTGGAGGGGACGGAAACGCAGCAGCAGGCAGCATTAGTCTCGGCTCCTGGAGGGGCTTCCTTTGGGTCTGACCCGCGTTGGTGCCCCTTGCCTCAGCCGTCAGTCGGCAGCGCTTTGCCCCTAACAGATCAGGGGCCGTGGAGTCATGCCAGGCTCCTCAACTCATGGCAAACAGAGCTGAGTGACCAAAGACCTCCACTGTCAACGACCTAGAAAGGACTTGTCCATTTTCCATAGCCCCTGGCCAGCATAACGTGTTTCATGACAACCCAGGGGGCAAGAACAGGCAGGCAGGGTGTGCAGCACCCTCCTTTTCGTGAAGAAGATCCGAAGGAGGTGACAGACAGGTCACAATGAACGCGTGCCAAGGGATCCTTTCAGGATGGCTCTCTGCACAAAGAGGCTTTTGCCGAGTCTCAAACAGCACGGTAGTTACGGCAAGGCAGAGCACGTACCTGCAACGCTCTCCTGCAGCCTTCAGAGGACGGGAGTGCAGCGGTGGGCCTGGCTGGAGGAGCTGGCTCCTGCCTGCCTGCCTCCTTCGTCCTGGGGGAGCTGCCCGGACATGGGGGGAGCACACTGCGGAGAGACACCAGGAGGAGTCGGCATGAGCACGGGGCAGTTTCGTGTCCCATTTTCGTCTGGTATCAAAGCTCCCCAGGCTGGCAGAAGAAGCGGGGGAGGTGGGGCCGTTTCCCATGGCAAGGGGGAGCCTCTCCTGAACCCCATCCGATGGATGGGAGAGGACCGCACCTCAGGTCTGAAGTAAGGGCAAGCAAAGTGATGTGGGGTGCGCTCAACATCCGCCGCCTTCCCCACTAAGGGGCCTGCGATGGGGCAAACAAGCTCATAAAAACCGTGGCGCAGGTGTCGGGGACCTTCCCGAGTCCCTACAGCCAGAGTGTCCAAAGGGGATGTCCCTCCTACATGGGTGCAAGGATCCCTTTCACCCCTTCCCACAAGGGTCTCACCTGGCAGAAGTCTCCTTCCCCATGTCTTGCTGCCTTGTGCCTGGCCCCTGGCTTGGCAGCACGGGGAGGGAAAGCTTCACCCGCCTCTGCAGCAGCTTGTCAGGATGCCCCTCTGCACCTGGGAAAGGAGGAAGCTCTTCAGAGCAGCCCCATGGAGTGCGTTTTAACCGGGCTGTGGTCGCCCAGCGTGGGGCAGGGCCCCACCTGGACAGCAGGGACCCGCTCCCGTGCCTCTTCTGATCTTGTGCTTTTCTGCAGCCTTCTCGTGCCAGGTGGAGAAACCCTTGGCCACTGCTTCGCGGATCACCAGGAACTGAAACCTGGAAAGCAAATGATGACACAGGCTTGAAGAAGGGTGACCCCCTACCCTCTGCAGCTTCCCAGCACTAATCCTCCTGACTGTCGTGCAAGGCATGGCATCCCTTTCCTTTGTGGCCATGCACAGGTTTGATTGGCAAGCTCCCCCCAACACCAGAAAACGTCGCTTAAAATCCTCTCTGCGTGCAGTTGGTTCTCTCTGATGGGAATGACAGTAGGCTGGGCGTGAGAGACACGATCACGATGCCCGGTCACTCCAGGAGAATACACGCGTAGCCCCAGCTCAGCATTAGTTAACCAGAAACCAGTCAGTTCAGGATTGATCCCTGACTCCCTGCTGAGTGTCGAGCCCCGACAACGCACGCTGCTGAGCAGAAGCTGGGAAGCCACCCGCTCGGTCGCTCGAGGGCTGCAGAGGAAACGCACTCACCTTGGGAACGCGTGGGCAGGAGCAGCCTGTGTCTCCCGAGCGGTGGTGGCTCCACTGGAGACAGCTGCACCTGGCATCCACAGCCTCTGCAAAGTGACACAGAGCTGTCAGAAGGTTTCCAGGGCAGTTTTCTCTTGGCTCCCAAAGGAAGCAGACCTGTCTCCTGCTCCAACAGAAAGCCACTTCTCCAAACCCCTATTCCAAATCCTCCTCCGTGAACATTAGCCCTTGCTCTGCTCTGGAGAAGCTGCACAGCAAACACTGAGACTGCGCAGTAACACTGCTGGGCTTTCTGTAGGGCAAGGATCCAGAAACTCAGCAGAAACTTTCTTTGCTAATGGAGAAGTCAGCGGGGGTGAGCATGGGGAAAGGCGTTTGACTGGCCTGCCACGTCCAGGCTGGCCAACGGCGACTGGGTTGCTCACCCTTCAATAGGCTTCCCAAAGACACTGGAGCAGCCCTCAAAACCGGAGCGACTTACAGTGCGAAGCAGTGCAATCCGGCTGGCCTTGCTCGCCAGCCCTGTGACGCAGTCGTAATAAAACCGCATGCACAGGACGTCGTCTTTGCAGGACAGAACGCCAATGCCCTTGAAGGCGAAGGCGAGGCGCTGCCTGTTCCTCAGCTGGAAAGAGTACAAGAGTACGGTCTCTTGCACACAGTTCTTCACCACGTGCCGCGGGAAGGAGGTGGCTTGCGATAGCCACTTGTAGTTCAGTGGCTTGATCTTGACATCGCCTGTAAGGAGGAGGAACATTGTCACTGCCACAGCAGGCCAAATTTCTCTGTAAGGTTCATAACAAAATGCCATAGAAAAGGTCGTTTATAGAAACAGCCCTTGGGGAGTGGTTTGTTTTGGGGGAGCTCAAGCCGTCCCCCGACCTTTGGAGGCAATTCTCTATTTCTCTCAGCCCTTTCCAAAGAGCAGAGAGCGCGCACCCCACCCCCAGGGGGAAAGTGGAGGGTGGCCGCTGCCTTCTCACCAGGGATAACCACTGTGGGGAACGCGAGCTCCTGCAGACGTAACGCATCCACGTCCAGCCGGAAGACGGGTCTTCGGACCACATACACCTCTCCTTCGCCGTGGAATTGCTCTTGGACCATAGCGAAGGTCCCGAGTCCTGTGACCAGGACACCCTGCCCAGGAAAAAGACAAAAAGGCTCATGAGTGAGTACTTTAGAGATGGGAAAAGGGAAAGCTTTGGAAAAGGCCCACATTCTCCATTTGTTTTCTTCCCCTCCTCAACATATTTGCTAACCTTCTCCCTTGGCTGGAGAAGACCCCAGGCGTTTCCAGCACAGGGAATACCTATGGAATCGTTCTTGGCACGGACCCAGCATAATCCCCAGTCTCTCTGCTTGGTCTCTCCACTCTGACCACAGCAAAGGGTGAAGCCCTGTCGTGTGCCAAATGCTTTCTCAGACTAGATCTGGACTTGGTTTCCCTCCTGGTTGACCAAGAAGCAGCTCTGGGCACACGGGGTTGTCTCGGCGTGCTGCTGTGATGCTCAGGGAGGGATCACTCCCCGGGGTCCAGGCTCTCCAGGGCAAAGGAGGACCAAGACGCCAGCCCACCTTGTCCAGCTTCAGCTGTCCCAGGATGTACGCAGACACAGCATCCCAGATAGACACAACATCTGGAAACAAGGGAAAGAGGTCTCAGGCTCCGGGCCAGCCAGCTCACAGCCTCTCGGCAAGCTCCTCGCCCAGGGGGTGACAGATGCAGGTGTCCACAAACAGCCCAGACAAACACCGCCACGGCTGCGGAGCTGGGCTGTGCCCCAGTTTCAGACTGCCAGCCTTACTCTGCTCCAGGGGCAGGGCTGGAGCAGAAATGGGGAGGTGGGAAGGGCTCAGGACCAGGGCTGTGGCCATCTAACCCCCAGAAAGCGATGGCACCCCAGCGCCCAGGACATGATCTGCCAGCCTGGTGGCACAAGAGGATCCCCTGGGAAGGAACAGAGGTTCTCCCAAAGGAGACTAGTTCAAGGTAAAGGGTTGATTTACAGCAGAGGCATTTCCAGCTGGCTTGTGAGAGCCCTGTGGGACCTGAAGGACACCCCAGCTCGTGGGACACAGGATCCCTTTTCATCCCAGAGCCAGAACCCCATGGCCCCGCGCAGCCCCCCTCGTGAGGGGACCGAGCCATTTCCACGGGAGCCTTGGGGCTCAGGGCAGCCCCAGCACCATGACCCGGGAGTCCTGGTTGCCACATTGTCCCGAGCCCGGTGGGATCCTCAAGCAGGGCTCTCGCGGCCGCCCCCAGCCCTGTCCAGCCACCCCCACACCCCAGCAGCTGCAGCTTTTGACAGCTGACAGCCCTGGTGCGACCCCTCGGGAAGGAGCTCCCAAAACCCATACCCTTGGTGGAGAGCTGCAGGAGTGTGGGGAACAAGCTGCTCAGCTCCAAGCCGACGGCCACGGTGCAGCAGCCCTCCATCGCGCTTGCCGCTTGCCCTCAGCTCAGGGAAAGGGATGCTCTTCGCAGCTCCTCGCCCAAAATTCCTTTCCAACGTGCCCCTGCTCTGCCTGTCAGCAAGGGTGCTGCCTGTCAGGGAGGGTCCCCCAGCGCAGCCCCGCTGCCTCCCGACCCCGCTCCTGGCTCTGGAGCAGCTCCGAAGGGCAGCAGTGGGGAGCCCCTGAGCAGTGCCCAGCAGCGCCCAGGCCTCGCCGGCAAGTGCCGGCACCGCCGCGGCGCTGGGGAGACCTCCCGGTGATGTGGGTCATCCCCCTGTGACATCAGCCCGCATCATTTGAAGGTGCATTATGACACCAGCAGGGAGACAGCACAAACGGGGAGAGAGGAGATAGATTTCCCCTCTTGTCCTGGGAAATGGTCATCCCCTTTCTCCCCACTGCTGTTCCAAAAACCCTGTCTGCCCCCTGCACCAACATGTCTCTGCTATTGGGAGCCCGTCTGGGCAGGTGGGGTTTGGGGGTTGGCTGCGGTTGGGCAGTTGCAAGAGATGGGATTGAAGGCCTGTGGGATGCAACAGCCCCTCCAGCGTGCCCGAACACTCCTCTCTGCTGTGTGTCGCTTGTGTGGCAGGAGTAGGATGAGCTTTACCGCACTGGTTTTGGCTGGGATGGAGTTAATTTTCTCCCTAGGAGCCCAGATGGTGCTGTGCGTTGGATTTGTGACCAAAACAGCCCTGATAACACACCAATGTTTTAGCTATCGCTGAACAGGGCTTGCACAGCATCAAGGCCGCTTCTGTTTCTCACGCTGACCCACCAGCAACTTGGCTGGGGATGGGCAAGAAGCTGGGAGGGGACACGGCCGGGACAGCTGACCCCAACAAACCAAAGGGATATCCCACACCATATGACGTCGTGCTCAGCAATAAAAGCTGGGGAAAGAACGAGCAAGGTGTGGTGGGGGGGTGTATGTTCGAGGCCATGGCGTTTGTCTTTCCAAGTTACTGTCATGTGTGATGAAGCCCTGAACATGATGAATAGCAAAAGGTTCAGTTGCCCTAAATTTCGGCATCTGCTGCCATTTCAATTGGCCAGAGGAATTTCCCAACAACCTCCATGAAGATGCCCCCAGATGTTGCCTGGTCTCTCAGAGTTGCTCCAGCAGAGCTTGCAGCTACCTGCACGTATCTTGGACCATCTCTAGTACCTCACATGTCACCAGGTGTTTGTGTCCGAGCAGCTCACTGCTGCCCTCCATCTCCATTAATTAGCATCAGAGCTGGGACAAGGACCCTTTCTGGCCCCAGGACTGAAAACACAGGAGGAGGCGCCTTCATTGACTCAGCTGAATCCCTTCCCTCCGCAGGGGTAAAGGAGATCCCTCCCTGGCACTGTCTGGGTGTCCTGCCTAGTGACGGGACAAGGAAAGGCAATTCTCATGCCCAGTTTTTTCCCTGAGATGAGAAACGACACTGCCGGAAAGAAATCTCTCTCCCTGGACAAGGAAGGGAACATCCGTGACGCCTTCGGCCTGTTTCACAGCAGGTTCCCCTGGAGCCCCAGGGACACCTGAAGGGAGCCCAGAGGGGGAAGAAAAAGTGACGCCTTGGGCTGGTCCTCTGCTGCTGAGCCGGGCTGGGCTCCCGGGACGGAGGGAGCTCCCGGCAAGTGGGCAGCGCTGCAGAGAGACAGCTCTGCCCAGGAGCAGCTCCTCTGCAAAGCGCAGCAGGGCTGAGGGCACTGCCTGCAGGCACCGAGGGGAGAGGAGCGAGGCAGAGAGAGGTTAAAGGCAGCCTGGAGTAGGAGGATCCTGAGAGCTGACTGGGGGAGGAACGTTGCAACCACAGAACGAGCTGAAACTGGCAGATGCAAGCAGAATGAAGAAGAAAAGGACCAAGGAAACAATTCCAAGAGAATGAGGTAACTTCAGAAGAAGGCCAGCCCAGCGACCAGGAACACCAGTATTGAAATCAAGAGACCACCGACCAGAATTAAGTGATTGGACTTGGGGATCGGGTGAGGGGTGGTACGTTTCGGGAAATCTCTCTGTAAGGGGTCTGCGATCTGCAGTAGGGGTCCCTCCTTGGAGGCACCCAGCTCGAGCTGCTCTGCATGTCAGATAAATAAACCACTTATTTACTCAGCAGATTGGCGACTTGTCTTCTGTGAGCAGGAACCTAGGGCCGAGCCCTGTTGAGGTGGCACCTGCATAATTCCTACCATGAGACCGTGGTGGCGGCTGCGTAATTCCTGAAACAAGAAGCCAGGTGCCTGCTTCTGCCCTCTCACCTCCTCAGGCACATGTGACATCACAAGAAGCTGGAGAAGCCAGCTGCATGCTCCTGCCCCAAGAGCTGCAGCGCCACCGCTAACATCACAAGCGCCTGCACAAGCCAGGTGTTCATTCATACCCAAACAGCTCCTTACACACCAGTGACATCAGAAGCAGCTGTACAAGCCAGGTCCTGCTCCTGCCCCATCACTGCTCAGCCACCTGTGACACCACAAGTACCTGCGCAGGCCAGGAGCTTGCTCCTGCCATATCAACTACTCAGGCACTTGCGACACCATAAGCAGCTGCACGTAGAATGTTCCGGCTCCTGCCCTATCACCTACTCAGGCACATATGACCTCACAAGCACATGAACAAGCCACGTGCCTCCTCCTACCCTATCACCTACTCATCCACCTATGACATCGCAAGAATCTGCACAAGCCAGGGGCTGGCCCCTGGCCTCACACCTCCGCAACCACCTATGACAACACCAGCACCAGCACAAGCCAGGGGCCTGTTCCTAACCTACCGCCTACTCAGCCACCTATGACATCAGAAGCACCTGCACGAGCCAGCTGCATGCTCCTGCTGTAACTGCTACAAAGCCACCGGTGACATCACAACCAAGTGCACATGCTCCTGGCCTATCAGCTACTCAGCCATCAGCGACAACATAAGCAGCTGCAGAAGCCAGGGTCTTTCTCCTGCCCTATCAACTACCTGGGAATATCACAAGCAGCAGCACAAAGCAGGGGCCTGCTCCTGCCCTAACACCCACTCAGCCACAAGTGACATCACAAGCACCTGCACAGCAGGAGTGTCCTCACTGCCAACACCCCGGCTTTTCCACCATCTCCCCGTGCTCCCCTCTCCCCCAGGCACCTTTCTCACCCACGCCACCACCTCCCAACGCCCCTGTCTGTCTCTGTGTTTGTGTGGCAGATGTCACCTCGGAAGCATTGTCCCAGCCGGGTCCCCTGCACCTCCTTCTCCCTCTGCTCTCATCGTGACTGTCCCAGCTGTCTGATGTGCTTTTTGACCTCATGGGTCCTCTCGTCCTGCCTCCCTTCTGCTGTTCAATCCTGTTCCTGCAAGACAAGTGACGACCAGGCGGTGCCTCCTGTCATGAATGAGTAGTTTGAAGGCCGCTTGGAAGATCACTGACAAAGAGATCGGCAAAAGGTGATTTTAATAGAAATTTATAGAAACGTGACTTAACAGAGTTCGATGGCAAGGTTCACTCTATTACTCATTACATGGATTAAGTATACACAGAGAAAATCGTGTCAGAGTTGCGTTGGAATGATTTGTACAGAGACTGAGGATAAAATGACCAGGTGACCCGCCTGGTGGATGAGGGAAAGGCAGTGGATGTGGTCTACCTGGACTTCAGTAAGGCCTTTGACGCTGTCTCCCACAGCATTCTCCTAGAGAAGCTGGCGGCTCACGGCCTAGACAGGTGCACTCTTCGCTGGGTAAAAAACTGGCTGGACGGCCGAGCCCAGAGAGTTGTGGTCAACGGAGTTAAATCCAGTTGGCGGCCGGTCACGAGCGGTGTTCCCCAGGGCTCAGTGCTGGGGCCGGTCCCGTTCAATATCTTTATCAACGATCTGGACGAGGGGATCGAGTGCTCCCTCAGTAAGTTGGCAGACGACACCAAGCTGGGCGGGAGTGTTGATCTGCTCGAGGGTAGGAAGGCTCTGCAGAGGGACCTGGACAGGCTGGATCCATGGGCTGAGGCCAACTGTATGAGGTTCAACAAGGCCGAGTGCTGGGTCCTGCACTTCGGCCACAACAACCCCAGGCAACTCTACAGGCTTGGGGAAGAGTGGCTGGACAGCTGCCCGGAGGAAAAGGACCTGGGGGTGCTGGTCGACAGCTGAACATGAGCCAGCAGTGTGCCCAGGTGGCCAAGGCGGCCAACGGCATCCTGGCCTGTATCAGAAATAGTGTGGCCAGCAGGAGCAGGGAGGTGATCGTGCCCCTGTACTCGGCACTGGTGAGGCCGCACCTCAAATCCTGTGTTCAGTTTTGGGCCCCTCACTACAAGAAGGACAAGGAGGTGCTGGAGCGTGTCCAGAGAAGGGCAACGAAGCTGGTGAAGGGCCTGGAGCACAAGTCTTATGAGGAGCGGCTGAGGGAACTGGGGTTGTTTAGTCTGGAGAAGAGGAGGCTGAGGGGAGACCTCATCGTGCTCTACAACTACTTGAAAGGAGGTTGTAGTGAGGTGGGTGTTGGTCTCTTCTCCCAAGTAACTAGTGATAGGACGAGAGGAAACGGCCTCAAGTTGTGCCAAGGGAGGTTAGGCTGGACATTAGGAGAAATTTCTTTACTGAAAGAGTGGTCAGGCCTTGGAACAGGCTGCCCAGGGAAGCGGTGGAGTCACCATCCCTGGAAGTATTTAAAAGACGTGTAGATGAGGCGCTTAGGGACATGGTGTAGTGGGTATGGTGGTGTTGGGTTGATGGTTGGACTCGATGATCTTAGAGGTCTTTTCCAACCTTAATGATTCTATGATTCTATGAAAAGGGCAAGGGAGACCCTCCCCTTGAGTCACGAGGTTCCTCAACGGGAGGGTCCCCCTTACCCTTTTACCCCCAATCCTCACCTGCCCAATCAGCTACTCAAACACCAGTGACCTCTCAAGCACTTCAACAAGACAGGTTCCCACACCTACCCTATCAGCTAGTCAGCCACCCGTGACATCACAAGCACCTGCAGAAGCAAAGTTCCCATGCCTCCCCATCAGGAACTGGGCCACAAGTGACATCAACACCTGCACAAGCCGGGTTCCCACGCTTGCCATATCAGCTAGTGGCACAGGTGCGGGGACCTGGCTCGTGCTGGTGCTTGTGATGTCACGGGTGGCTGACGAGCTGTTATGGCAGGCACGGGAACCAGGCTGATGCTGCTGTTTTGATGTCACTGGTGACTATGGATCTCATATGGCAAGCGCAGGAACCTGGCTTGTGCAGGTGCTGATGTCACTGCTGGCTTAGTACTTGATAGGGCAGGCGCGGAACCCGGCTTGTGGATGCGATTATGTCACTTGTGGCACAGTTCCTGATAGGGCAGGTGTGGGGATCTGGCTTGTGCAGGGGCTTGTGATGTCGTGGCTGGCTGACTAGCTGATCTAGGAGGTGCGGGAACTTGGCCTAGGTGCTGCTCTGATGTCACTGGTGGCTGTGTAGCTCGTACGGCCGGCGCGGGAACCTGGCTTGTGCATGTGTTTATGTCACTGCTGGCTGAAGTATCTGTAGCTCGTACGGCAGTGTCATTTTTTTCGTGACATCCTCTCCCCATCCTGAAAGTTGTCCTCGAAGGCCGAGAATTGCCCCAGGGGTGCCCCAGAAGCCTACCATTCGGCGCGGGACACTTTACCTCCATCATCGCGCTGTACCCCCAGGAAATGATCGTTCAGGAAGGGCTCCCACTGAAAGCATAACTCGAGTAGGACTGCCTCAAGAATATGAGAGCGATGCGCCATCCTCTCCTATGCAAGATGCTCTCCCCCTTTCGACCCCAGTAATACTTTAGGAGTACGGTTTACAGACAGAAGTGCCCACTTGAAAAACGGTGTTTGGTTCGGTGAATCTACAGCCATTTCTGCAGACGGAAAAGCAGAGTTAACTGAGGAAATGAATGTTTCGCCCAATGACCTGAGTCCCTGGCCAACACCTGAGCCTTTGAAGCTGGAGCCAGCACAGTTGATACTGACTCCGAGGCTGTAGGGGCTGGAGCCACCCCGTGCCTTGGCAACTGGCAAGAGCTGCTGCACTCCCTTCAGAAAAGCTGCAGGCAGGGCTACGTCTCCACTTGTCTTTTGCCTGGGAGAACCAGGAGAACAGCAGTGGCCTCGAGCCTAACCTGGTATTTGAGCCCTGCATTGCTGCCACCCCAGTACTTCAGAAAGGCAACTAACAATTGCACTTGTGACCGGTCCCCCCTGCTCCTGACCCCTGGTAATATGGTTAGCATAACGAACCCCATTTTATGAGGCAAAGAGCCATGCCCTGTGACCGAGCTGGTCACCTAGCAGTCCCCTTTGCCCTCCTCATCAGGCCCTGAAGGTCCTGTGCACCAGGCAGACGACTTCTCCCTCTCCCTATCGTCCTCAAGTTTCCCGGGTGCCTGGCTGACTTCTTCCCTCCTTACAGGCCTTGAAGGTCCCAGGCACCCGGCCAACCCGGTTCTGATGACCCTGCCACAGAACAGGGAAGTGCAGCAGCACACAGAGCACCGTCTATAAAGTCCAGCAGCACTTTTCCCCTCTTCTCCTCCAAGGGCTAATTTGTGGAGGAAATGACAAATGGCACCTTCCTCTCTTGCAGGGCAGAAGTTTTCCGCCTTGATACAACACATAAAATTGCACGGGAATGGTGTGAACCTCACGGAGTTGCCTGGGTCTTCCACCTGCCCTACAGACCCAAAACTAGCAGCACTTACATAAAGACGCTTTAATATCGGGCAGGTACCCACCCGATGCCCAGTGGAATGAGCCCATTTTCCTGCTCTCTCCAACCCACAAACCCTTTAAAACCCCCATTGTCAGTCTGTTGTTTTTCTCACGTTGACATGAGAAAAGGACATATGGAAACCCATTTCTACCTGGGGAATCCCTTTACCTATCACTGAGTCCCAGGCACCCAACCAACCAGGTTGTGATGACCCCGTCACAGAGAATTAACAGGAGGACAAACAGGAGGAGGAGAAAAAGAAGGACGACAAACGGGATGAACTGGTGGATGGCAGGTGGAGGAGGAGGAAGGGGGTGAAGAGGACACGGAACATAGAAAGAGAATGAGAACAAGGAGGAAGAAGAGAAAAAAAGAAGGAAGAGGAAGAACATGAGGAGGAGCCAGAGGAGGAGAAAGAAGAGATAGAGGAGGAACACGAGGAACAGTCAGAAGAGGAACACGTGGCACAGGACTAGGAGCAGGAGGAAGAATAGGAAGAGAAGAAGGATGAGCAGGAGGAGGAACAGAAGATAGAGGAACAAGATACAGGACACGAGGAGGACAAACATGAGAAAGAAGAGAAAAAAAGAGGAGGAAGAGGATGATGAGGAGGAGGAGGTAGAGGGGCAGGAGGAGGAGAAGGAGGAAGGAAAAGGAGAAGGAGAATGAAGAGGAAAGGGAATATGAGGAGGAGGAAGACGAAGAGAAGGAAAGGAGGATGACATACAGGATGAAGAGGAACAGAACAAAGAGGAGGTGGTGGAGGAGGCGGGGGGGAAGAGGAGAAGAAGGAGGAGAAACAGGAAGAGGATGAGCAAGAGGATGACAGGAGAACAAGGATGACTAACAGGAGAAGGAGGATTAGGATGAAGTTGGGGACGAGTGGGAGGAAGGGGGAGGAAGAGGAGGAGGATGAGGACAACTACAGCAACGACAAACAGGAGGACAGACAGAAGGAGGAGAAGGAGGGTAACAGGATGACAATGAAGAGGAGTAGGAACAGGAGGTGCAGGAAGACGATCAGGAGGAGGAAGAGGGGGAGGACAGGAGGAAGTATTGAGCGCTAAATGTTCCAAAGCACGCATACAGCAATGTACAATGAGAAATTACAAATAAATATACGTGGTCACAAGTCCCCACGGTCACCTTTTTTCCTTTTTCCCTTCCAGGTGACGCTGGTCAAGCCCCAGGCACCTGCAGCCATTTGCTGTACACAACTCCCCTGATGCTGCATATCTGATACACGTTTAATAAAACAACGTAGCCCAGAGATTTTGTCTGTTCACCTTGAGCTGGGGGGAAGGTGCGTAGGTGCGTGAGGACGATCTGCTTTATCCCTTTCATTTTTAGTCCTCAGCAAAAACACTGCAAGATTCGGACTTGAGGACAGCACTGAAATCAAAGGGTAAGCGACCAAGAAGGCTCCAACCGCACACTTCCACCTGATGGCCTTAAACAAAACACAGCTGGGATCCTGATTGCTCGCTTCAGCCTGGAATAGTCCTGTTCCTCATCTGAAAGATCCTGCGTGCCTGGCTGAGGACAGGGACAGACACAATCCACACAGAGAGCAATCAGAGCTCAACCCTGCACTTCCCTTGGTCACGTTTCCTTGGAAAACTTCTTTGCTGGGTTGTTTGAAAATCTGTAACTGCAAGAACCAGGAAGAAAACCTCCCTGACGGGTTGACTGGAACTTCCTGGCTGTGGTAAAACCATCTGCCCTCGGTACCCCCATTTCACAAGAGCCGGCAGCACAGCTGGGGTGGGGGGAAGGCACAAATCAGACCTCGGGGCCGAGAGACGAGCACAAGCATCTGCCAAGGGAGCTGCATCCAACCAGGAGCGCTCCCCACTTGCTTCTCTGGCAACAAAGCCCCGGTGCGTGCTCCCACCAGGAGGGAGAAACAACTTCCACTTCTCCAAATCCCCATTTATGAAAGACTGTCAGCAGACATGGGGCTGTCCAGGAGCATGAGAACCACATGAAGGCCAGAAGACAGCAAAGACACCTGGTCTGACCCCCCCGCAGAGCATGCCTGCTCCAAAGCGTGGCAGCCTCGTGTCGGAGGGGAGGCAACTCTACCTTCCCCTGGCCTGCTGGCGTGAAACATCGGTCTCCAGATGTGAGGGCTCGGGCTGGCGACACTTGGGGTAGCAGCAGGAACGCTTTGGCCTATGCACAAAGCGTTCCCAGAGCTTTCTGCTGGCATTTGCACAGCTCACAGCCCAGGACAGAAGCGTCCGTGACCGCCACAGGCCTCACACTTCCGTCCCACCTGAGGTGTGTATCTTAAATTTCACTTCCCACTGGTCAAACATTCCTCTTCAGAGCTCTCTTTAAACTGAGGGCTCGCGGTAAGGGAGAGAAGAGAGTTCCTTACCTCTTGCGCAGTCAGGGCATGTTCCCCTGCTAAAAGCGGCCTACTCAGGCCTCCCATTTGGGTAGGAGCTGTTAAAAGAGTAAAACCAAGTCTTAAGTTTATCCATTTGCTTGTTTAAAGAACCTACCATTTGCAGCGTTAAGCCCCCAGAAGACTACTTGCCACAGACACTCTAAGCAAGCTGCCATAAAAGGCAGCTCAAGAGAATCACAAATAACCATTTCTGTACTCTCTGGGAGAGGCTTTCAAGGCTCTTTAAAGGATTTAATTGGATTTGTGTGCTTAACACACCATTGCGTGGATTTACAATTTTACTGCCAAAGGTTTCATGTACTACAGAGATCTTTAAAACAGCAGCTGTAATGATCTCATGCATAAATATACACAAAGATGCTCTGATATCACGCATGTTCATAACTCAGTGGATGCTCCTACCAAGGGAGTGGCTCCCTTCCGTAGCCACTGAACAAGTAAAAGGATGGAACAAAATGACACGGTCAAGCTCTGAAGCAAAATTTCTATTTTCATTTAGCTTTAATCTAGAGCTGCATTGAGTGGTGAAAAGTGCCAGCCTGACAGCTCTGAAGCACAAAGCGCTTGATCCTCTGTGCCAGAACCGCACAGGCACTGGCCAGGCAACCTGCCTGCCTACTTGTTGCCCTGCCAATACAGTCTATAATTGAGGAAAGTAAAATGGAGATATAAATGTTCTTCCTCCGAGTATTTGATGCTGACAGCTTCTCGCCTCCAGCCTTCCTGCACTTCAGGAGCTCAGAAAATGACAAGAAGAGAAAGCAACGAACACTGGCACTGCACGACTCAGGGAGTGGCTTTTCCACTCAGAACGGTGGTTGCTCTTCATCGTTATGAAGACTAAATGTCTGGTTTTGGGGGAGTGCCTTGGAAGCAATGCAGGGGCCCAATTTAACAGAGTGTCATCTAGAGAGAGGGAGACAGTCTGTGGCCCAAACGTCTCGCACAACAGCCACAGTGTGAGAGAAAGGGAAGCGTTATCCTCGCTGTATTGCTGAGACACCAACTTCACTAATGATCAGACACCAAAGATAAGTAACCTTCCCCAGGTCTCACTAAGCATGCACTCACGTTTTCCAATTTCCTTTCCCGGAACTATACAAAAACTCTCTCTACAACCATAAATTACACGTGCCCGGGACCATTCCCTGGAATGGAGGCCAACTGGCACAATTACCCTTGTCCATTTGGTTGCGTTTTGTTGTGCAAAATTTGGATGCAGGGTAACTGCATCCAAAATGCCCACGGGGAAATCCCCTGGCCCATTCCCACTCGTGAGTGGTGCCGAGGAATTTGCGGAGCTTTCCAGCTGACGTGGGACAAACCTGTACCTGTAAACCTCCAAGCGATTTAGCACTGCAGATGATCAAGGTCCAGTTCACGGGAACACTCACCGGTGCTGTTTAATTCAATACCACAGGTGCTGCCACAAGTTTTCCCTCAGACAGCACCTCACGCTAACATACGCGGGGTAGGTTTTTTCAGTACTCTCTTAGAGCAGCAGTAAACAGAAGCAGAAGAAAGCAATATGAATAAACCAAGCTCATCCACTAACTCTAGCATAGAAGAGTGGCTCATTATCTTAAGAATACAGCCTAAAGAGCATCTGGCTTCAAACCCAATGTTCAACTGGAATTAATTGTTTCCCTTACTGTGACAAACAGGTAGAAGGGGGGGGGGGGTGTTTGGTTTTTTTAGTTTTAGATTTCTTTCTTTTAAATAAAAAAGGGAACAAAAGGTATTAAGCGTCTGCAAAGAGACAAGGCACTATCAAAGGATCTAGTAACAAGAAGTGATGGGGACAGAAATGGGGACAGAAAATGGGAAGGGTCAGCAAGCACCTAAGCACAACCCACAAGTGAAGCGATCCTGCCAGCATAGCACTTTTTGCCATCAAAATACTCGATCAGCAACAGTTCAGTCCTTCAAACAAGAGGACAGGAGAGCAATTAAAAAGTGAACAGGGAACACATATCTTGAAAGACAATGCCTGAAGAGGCAGTTAATTTGGAGGAAGGAGAGATTGGAAGAGATCTCCGGGCCCATCATAAACTCACTGAACTCCATGTTAAGCAATAAGGGGTTGGCTGGGTGCTTTCTACTTTCTTTATTTCCACTGGAAGGCTGTTGCAGAACCCAAACCTTCTAAGCCTTAAAGAGTTTTCTTCCAGTTTTCAGCTTAAATTTACTCAGGGCCAGGCGGCACGCATTTTCTCTGGTGCCCACACCTTCAGGCTTAGTAACTGCTCTCCCTAAATGGTATTTCCCTCTTCTGCATTTACAGGAGTCACCCCACTCTTCTCCCACTTGCTTTTCTAGCCGAAGCAAATCAAGAACTCCTGATGCCATCACGCACCTCCATCTCCCATGTCCCAGCAATCCCTGCAGCTCTCCTCTCCAGTTATTCCAGGGGGAGTTCATCTTTCTTGTACGTGAAGGACCAGCAGAGCAACCCCGTCAGATGAGCTGGGCTCTGTGCAATGGCATTAGCTCTTCTCCACAGTTCCTGAAAATACTTTGCCTGACACACTGCAGTGGAGCACTTCCTTATGCCCACATCACACTGTTGGCTCCCAGCTGCTCTCCTGTGCTTCCCTTTAGCTACCTGTAGGTCTTCTTCCCCCTCCTCAGTTTTGGCCACCTGAAGAACACCCAGCTTAGGGCTCTAAAATTCTTGTCAGCTTTTCGTCCACCAGTACCCCCGAGACCTTCTCGGCAGGGCTGCTCTCAATCCCTTCATCCCCCAGCCTGTATTGATACCGGGGGTTGCCCCGACCCAGGTGCAGGACCCTGCACTTGGCCTTGTTGAACGTCACGAGGTTCACACGGGCCCACTTCTCGAGCTTGTCCAGGTCCCTCTGGATAGCATCCTGTCCCTCAGGCGTTGTCGACGGCACCACATATACACAAACACACAACATATACAAACATTGCCATATGTTTACACTGCCTTCTCAGCACAACGTTTCTGTTATGGCACCAAGAACTTACGGGTACGAAAATTACGAATTTTAAGTGCTCTTTTAAAGCCCGTTATAGTTAAATCAACAGTAGTGAGAAAACAGTCAAGAATTTGACTTGCAGAATGGGAGATGATTCGTGACTATCTCAACAGCTTTTACTATTGATGAAGCTTACAACCACCTCACTACCTGGGAATGACATTCTTTGTTAGGATTGGTCTGGTTAGAAACTCAGCAGGCTGGCTCGTTCATCACTGCAATTCTTCAGTCGGAGGAAAGAAAGAACTGAGGAAGACCTAAGCAGAAAGGCGGCCAGCAGGTACCAGTTTCAATTAACTTTCACCTGGGTGCAGAATGAAGCTTCTTTCTAAACATAAAAATTGCATCTCTGTCAGGGTATTGGCTCCTCCAGGAAGTGTCTTTTTTCCACCCTTTGCCTCACTAAAGAGCTTTTTGGCCAGATGCTTTTCTTCTGATGCAGAAATGTGAAAGTATTGGCAATCTTGCACATTTGCCGAGGAAAGCTGTTGCCCACTTAGCTCTGTAGCTCTGAGGGTAGATGCTGCAATGGTCACGCTCACCTGCAAACAGCGCTTGTCTTTGCCTTACGCCCTCACGTATCACAGGTGAGCCACGTCATGAGAAAAACATGCTCAGTTACAACTTCCTGGCTGGATGAGCAGGGACACCACTAGCGGGTCTGCAGGTCAGAAGCCCAGTGCTGGTGCCACACCTCAGGTTCTTGACACAATCATAGGTCAACGTGAGAAACTGAAAAGTGGGGTGGTTACTATTGGAATGCCAAAAATAAAGGAGAGAGATGGCCTGTGTGGGACTAAAGGAAAAGAAAGGAAGATCTTACTCTCTCTCTATTACATCTTCCAAAATGAAATGGAATATGTAGAAAGCAATCAAGACAGGATTAACAACTACCAACAAGCAAAACAGATTTCCTGGATTTATTCTGGAATCCTATAATCCCTCTCCTAAGGAAGCGATCTGCCTTGAAGATGCAAGACAGTCTGCTGCATTTCTACGCTTGCTCAGCTACATTTTCGTTCATCAGTTAGCACGCAGCCTGGGTTTTAAAAGAGGTTGTACTGGATAGAAGGGTCAGACTTGGATTGAACTATCACGTGAAGTCGAGGGGAGAAGAATACAACAAAACATATTTACCACGAACTGGTATATAGGGGACAAAACAGGAATCCATTTGGCACGGCAGACTTGCCATGCTTTAGATGCTGCCAACATCTCTGTCAGAAGCTGTCGTTATTTTATGGGCTATTGTTATACTCATGAAACAGCCAGCCTTCATTGGCGTGAGGACTGGACTGAGACCCTGTGAATTACTGTGCTCACTGACTCAGTCTGCAGGAACTAAATTAATTAATAATTAGAAAAAAAAAACAACCAAAACCCACCTGTAGCACAAAAGAGGGCCTTCTTCAGAAATGAATGGCGCTCTAGATAAAACAACGGATTAGATGAGTTTCTAATGAATTCTTAAGTTCTCTGTCCTCTGCTTTGGCAGGTGTTGATTCAAGATCTCTCTGTACTCAGAAGCTCTACGGTTGGATATCCCAGCAGGAGCGGTGGGGGACAGCAGCCAGCCAGACCAAGACCTACTACTTGTTCTTTCTGTTAAGTCAATAAACCTTTAGGAGCATAAAAGTTACTCCTCGGACAGAAAAAGCAGAACGGGATGAAGGAAGGGGCTTGAGATTTTTAGAACTCGTCTCCCATATATCATATCCATATAGCACGAAAAACTTTCTTTTGATCACATTTCGCAGCTCCTTCATAGCCAGAAGGAATTTCATCACAGGAATTTTCATACCACTAAACTGGCAAAAAGGTGTACAAGCCTTTTTATCCATCTTTATCCTTTTACACTTGTTCCATAAAACCATTTTCCACTCTCCAGCTCACGATCTCACCAAGCAGAAAAGTCCTATCTGCCACACACTTGTCATAAACTAGGTGGGACATGACAAAGTTTCAGAGACATCAGTGTTTATAAGATTAGAAACTTTAAAACGCAAAGAAGAAAAAAAAAAGAAAAAAGGGTGGTGGGGGAAAACTTATTTTCTACCTTGACTGCTAGGTTCTTAAGCTGCCAGTATTTAGCTTAGAAATCCAACCCTCCAAGGCATAATGGGCAAAAGAGCACGTTTTATGTGAAATTAAATTATGCTTCTCTTGATTTAAATACAAAAAGTGAGCTCCACTGCTACATTCATCCACAAGAACGCCCCCAACTTCACAGACACCCATAAATTATTTTTGTAAACAGCAAATTACTAAACATAGTACGACACTCCATGAAAGAGAAAAAGAATGCACACAATCAGCATCTTCCTTTTTGACCAGAAAATGAAAATCTCTAACAGCAGATAAGCCTGAATTAAAAATCCATCAAATCTAGACCCCACATGGGGTATGGGTTATGATACGCCACATATCTGGACTCAACTCTTGAAAGCAATCATGCACTAAGGACAATTTTAGGTTGTTATGCAGAGGTTTAACTAGAGCCTTGGCAACTTAATCTGGGACACGAATGGTATTTGCATTACACTACCATGTGCAGTAAAGAAAACTGGTCTTGCAGTTCGATTCCAGCGCCGCATCCTCAAACAAAACGAGGCTGCTACCTTTGAGGAACATGGATGGAAATCTCACCTGCCATCCCGAAGTGACGCTGTGGCATTGCTTCACTTTTTGTCACTTTCCTCGGGCTTGGTCAATCTTTTGCAGAGTCTGAAGCCAAGGCCCATAGCTTTTTCCTGTTTGTAACAGCGGATGTCTGGGTCTTCACAGGTCGGTTTGTTGTGGGGCACCGCTTGTACCCCGCCTTTGCCTTCATAAATGCATCCTTCCACTAGAAAAGAAAAGGAAAATTACCAGTCATGCCAGTCATGACATTAGACTATCCACAGGGCAACAGAGTGCACTGCTTGCAAGAGGATTTGGTACAGTAAATAATCCTTAAATATCTTGATTTACTTTCTAGTTGGAATGAAATGAAAACATACGTTTAGCAATAAATGCAGCATGATGCTCCTTACCTTGCACTCGTTCTCTCTAACAGATCTGCCTTGTGGCAGGATCACCGTCGCATGTGTATTGCTCGCTTTCATTTCCGTCTTAATCTGTCAGCTGGCACTTGCCACCTCCAGACTGTAGCAAGGATAAAAACGATTCCGTTTACAAGCAGCACAGCACCCTGTGAACCCGCTCTATGAAGTCCTGTATTTATAGAAATGGCTATAAATAATAAAAATCTGCAGGGACCACTGACCCACATACGTGCCGTATTTTTGGAATAGGGCCTAGGTATTAAATCTACAAACTAAGGACTGCGACACCTCTCACCTTGCCCCTTTCCTCCTTCCCTCCGTTTCGTGTGGGAGCTCGTTCCACCAGTGAAGGCACACCACAAAACCAGCCTCACAGAGGGGAAGGGAGGGGAGGGGCTAAGGGAAGAGGCGGAAAGGAAATACACAGAGAAGCAGCTTTGCCCTCCCTGGTTAAAGCCACAGCCCACTCAGGAATCACCTTTCCCGCCTGCAGAGGGAAAAGCACAGAATCGCTAGCAGTGAAGTACGTAAGCTCTTCGTATCAGCATCGCTGCTTGGAGTAATCGAATTGTTCTGCGGAGTCATTTGACAAGCCGACAGGCTGCTCAACAAATGAGAACCAGAACGCATGCCATTTGCGAGATGAGGCAGCAATAAGCTTCTAATCGGTTCCCAACAAGAGCAATTCAAGTGAGGTGGTGTATTAATGGATTTTGTTCTCTGCAAAGCCAAGAAGCAAACATTAACCGCACTCCCCGAAGGGGAGGGAGCAAACTGAGCGCGGGCAACTCATCGGCCCCTTTCAGAGTTTCAACACTCAAGATAAACGAAAACAAACCCATGTAAAAAGTTAAACAGTGGCCAAGAAGCACTTTTATAAAATGCATATAGGGGCCTGAACCAAACCTCAGAAAGACTTCCAACATTGATTTTCGTGACTGTTAGACCAAGGCCTAGAATGAAGCCAAAGCTTCTGCTTGCCAGGTCATGAGAAGATAACTTAAACGAGCTACACAGTAAAGAGAAAACGCCAAAGGCAATAGCGGAGCTTACTGTTTTCCTCCATTCAACCAACTGTGCAGTAAACCAACTTAACCCAGCCAGCCTAAGTGTTAATGTTAATCTTAATCAACATTAATCTTCAAAGTGTTATCATCCTGTGTATAGCCCTCACCCAGAACTGGGTTAAAAGACCAGTTAATAAGAAACCAGAATGATGAAGCTACTGAGTGGGTGTTTGATTGGAGGAGATCAAGATGTATATGTTTTAATTTAAGAACACTATGGTGATAGATAGTTTAGTTTGTTGTGGATTCTATATTGCTCGCTTCTGTAATTTTAAACAATGAAGACTTGTTGCTTAGAAGTTAGGTAACTAACAGGTGTGTGTTTTAGAAGTAGTGATAATTAATTTTAGCTATGGAAACTATAAACAGACGTGGTCCAAGCATGGCTCAGGGACAAATTGCGACCCTATAAGGTAAAGAGGAAGTAAGTTCATGAAGAGTTCACTACCCTACCGACCACCAGAGACCACCCGAGACCCCCAAGAAGACCCTAAAGGTTTTAGTGCGCATGTGTTTAAGATGATGTAATATTATAATTAGTTCTCGGAAATGTAATGAATATGTAACAAGGAAATTTAAAATATGTATGAGAAGCATGGATATAAACAGAAAGGTGACTAGACCAGGTGTGCTTGATTTGTGGCAAGTCCACCGAGCACCCAGGCCTGAATACAACAATATCTCTCCTGAGCGTGTGGAATTGGTTACTTGCACGCCGGGCACGAATCCGCTTTTCGGACAACAGTTTTTGGCGATCCAGGTGGGACTGCTGGGAAGCCTTGCCCGGATCGACTTGTCGGCTCTTGGTGGGGAGACCCTGCTCTCTGGACTCCAGCGCGCACCGACCTTTTGATCGGGGACTCCGTGAGTATTCTCCCCGACCAGAGCAGGTGAGCGACTCAACGGTGCAACGCTAAGGTAAATGAGATATTGTTCTGGAGTATAAAACTGTGCATGCATTTGGTAAGGAATTGTGGCCACAGGTAAAGAGGTATATTCATATGCGTTTGACAGTGACGACTGGAGTATATGAAGTTGTAGGCGCCAGGGGTAAACCGGTATATTCATATGCGTTTGACAGTGACGACTGGAGTATATGAAGTTGTGGTAAAGAACGTTCTTTTTTGGTAAAGATATGGGAGCTCAACCATCAAAAGTAACACCTTGTTCCCCCTTAGGATGCATCATTAAACATTGGGGAAAATTTGGGGGTGATCCTTTGAGAAAGGATAAATTAATTGAATATTGTACTAAATGGTGGCCAATGTATAAATTAGAAGATGAGGAAAAATGGCCAGAATTGGGAACCTTGCAATATAATACTATTTTACAACTAATGTTATGAGGTACCTTATGTAATTTGTTTTTTTTTTCTTTTTGTTTTGTTTTTTTTTTTCTTTCTTTTCTTTTTTCATAATCTTTTCGATTATGAAATTCGGAAAAAAAAAAATGTAAACTTTTAGGTTTAGATTCTAATGTGATGATGATGATGATGGAAAATAAGGAACCAAAAGTGCACTGTTGTTCTGCATGTAGCATAGGAAAATGATGTTTAAAACTAGGAGAAGAAGAGGAGGATACACAAATGTTAGTACCACCAAGTAAAAATGAAACTTCTGAAACCGAAGCAAGAGGAAGCAATACTTTTAGTCCGATAGCCGGCAGGACTAGAACCCAGCAAGGGTCTGTATTGTTAGCACCCCTTCGCCAGGCAGTGGGCCCAAGGGGGGAGCCAGTATTTGTGAAAGTACCATTTACAACTTCTGATTTAATGAATTGGAAAGAATTAGCAGGATCATACAGAGAGAATCCAGAAAAGGTGTATAGATCCTTTCGAACAATTATTGAAAATCATAATCCAGATTGGAAAGATATTCAAATTCTTTTGAATAATTTGTTTACTCCTGAAGAAAAGAGGGTAGTATTAGAAAAAGCAAATATGGAAAATGAAAGAATAAATGCAAGAGAAGGTCCTGCTCATTTTATGCCAACTCAAGACCCAAATTGGAATCCTAATAGTAATGATGGTAAATTGATGATTAAACAGTATCAACAATTAATTTTGTAAGGAGTAAAGAATGGAATATCCCGCCCAAAGAATTTGGCGAAATTGACTCAAATAATTCAGGAAAAAACAGAGGACCCATCCACCTTTTATGAAGGATTATGTGAGGCAGCTAGGAAATGGACAGACTTAGATCCTGAGAGTGATGAGAATAGAGCAATATTTACTACTTTGTTTGTAGGGCAAGCTGCTCCAGATATTCGAAAGAAATTGCAGAAAGTGGATGGGATTACAGGAATGACTATATCACAGTTAATTGAAATGGCTTATAAGGTGTATAACAATAGGGAAGAGGAGGAAAAGAAAAATCAGGAAAAAGAAAAAATAAAAGATAGGAAACAAAAAGCTGCTATTTTAGCAGCTGCTTTTGTAAATGCCCAAGGATCAGCTGGAGGAAGAGGCAGAAGATATTTGAGAGGTAGAGGTAGAGGGTATTTGAGAGGAAAAGGCAGAGGAGGTAGAGATATGTTTAAACAATATACCCCATTAGGATTTAATCAATGTGCTGTATGCAAGAAACAGGGACACTGGAAGAGTGAGTGTCCGGAGAACAAAGGAGCAGTCGTGACTCAGTCACAGCAGATACCACCTGAAGCTGATTTACTTATGATGGGAGGAGATTCTGAATGATGGGGACCGGGGGTAGAAAATGATATTTTCCCAGCTGAGCCCCTGGTTCCAGTAAAGCTGGGAGATGAAGTAGTCGATTTTTTAGTAGATATTGGAGCAAAATATTCTGTTATAAATACATGTAAAGGACCAATGAGTAAATTTAATGTATCTATTGTTGGGGTCACGGGAAAGAAGGAGATAAGGCCTTTTTTGAAACCTTTAAAATGTAAAATTGGAGGAAAAACACTGATGCATGAATTTTTATATATACCGGAATGCACCATGCCTCTCTTAGGACGGGATTTATTGAATAAATTGGGAGCACAAATCAACTTTAAAAAAGGAAGAATCCAAGTTCATTTTCCTGAAGCTAATGCCTGGCAAGCCCAAGTTTATTTATTACAGACAAACACAGATGAATCTGAAGAAATTCCAGAAGAGATTAAAGATGCAGTTTACCCTTTTGTTTGGGCAACAGAGAAACCAGGAAGAGCGAAAAATGTGGAACCGGTAAAAGTTGAATTGAAAACAGGAGCTCGACCGGTAAGAAAGAAACAGTATCCTATTAGTATAGAAGCCAGAAAAGGTTTGGAACCAATAATAAATACTTTTCTTAAACACGGACTTTTAAGAGAATGTCAATCTGATTATAATACTCCTGTCCTTCCAGTGAAAAAGTCACATAACCAAGGATATAGGCTGGTTCAAGATTTAAGAGCGATAAACCAGTTAGTGGTGGACATTCATCCAATAGTCCCTAATCCATATACGCTGTTAACAACTATCAATGAATCAAATGCATATTTCTCTGTTATAGATTTGAAAGATGCTTTCTTTTGTATACCTCTGGAAGAAAACAGCCAAAAGATTTTTGCCTTTGAATGGGAAGATCCGTCGACTGGGAAGAGGACTCAGCTCTGCTGGACCGTGCTGCCACAAGGGTTTAAAAATAGCCCAACCATCTTTGGAGCAGCTCTGAATAAGGAACTGGAACAGTGGTCCGGTAAGGAAGATCAAATCACCCTCCTTCAATATGTTGATGACATCCTATTGGGAGCAGATACTACTGAGATCTGCAAAGCAAAGACTGTTAGCCTCCTAAACTTTTTGGGAATGGCCGGGTATAGGGTGTCAGAGAAGAAAGCACAAATTGCAAAACAAACTGTAATTTATTTGGGGTTTGAGATTTCCCAAGGACAGCGAAGATTGGGAAATGGTAGAAAAGAAGCCATTTGCAGGATGGCACCCCCTCAATCTAAAAGAGACTTGAGAGGATTTTTAGGAATGGCTGGATGGTGTCGCCTTTGGATTCCAAATTATGGTTTGATGGCAAAACCACTGTATGAGGCAACCAAAGGCCCTGAAGAATTGTTAGAATGGACTCCAGAGTGCCGAAAAAGTTTTGATGACATTAAACAGACTTTAATGAAAGCTCCAGCTTTAGGACTTCCAAATCTGACCAAACCCTTTGAGCTATCTGTTCATGAGAAGAGACATGTAGCTATGGGGGTTTTGACTCAACTTTTGGGAGACTGGAAAAGACCAGTGGCTTACTTTTCCAAACAATTAGATAAAGTAAGCTCAGGATGGCCTAGCTGCTTGCGGGCAGTTGCGGCAACAGTTCTCATCATTCAAGAAGCTAGAAAATTGACATTGGGACAGAAAAGAACGGTTCATGTCCCGCATGCGGTACTTGCAGTACTGGAACAAAAAGGACATCATTGGTTAACCCCTAGTCGTTTGTTACAATATCAGGCTTTGTTAGTGGAACAAGACGACATCATTTTGAAAGTGAGTACAATTTTAAATCCTGCCTCTTTAATGTCAAGTGAAAAAGAGAGTGATCTTAACCATGATTGTTTACAAGTTATCGAACAGGTGTATGCCAGCAGGCCAGATCTGAAAGATGGCCCTCTCCAAACTCCGGATGAAGAATTATTTACTGATGGAAGCAGCTTTGTTGTAAAAGGAGAAAGGAGGGCTGGTTATGCCGTGGTAACTTTAACTGAAGATCGAGAAGTAAAAGCATTACCTCCAAATACATCCGCCCAGAAAGCAGAAATTATAGCCCTCACAAAAGCCTTAAATTTGGCTAAAGGTAAAAGAGTTAACATCTATACAGATTCTAAATATGCTTTTGGAGTTGTGCATGCTCATGGAGCAATATGGAAGGAGCGAGGACTTTTATCTGCTAGCGGTACCCCTTTAAAATATGGAACCGAGATTTTGAATTTGTTGGAAGCAGTACAGAAACCTAAAGAAGTTGCGGTGATTCATTGTAAAGCTCATCAAAAAGGGGACTCAAAAGTAATACAAGGAAATCGAAAAGCACATGAGGCTGCTAAACGTGTAGCATTAAATACTATGATTTATGTTTTAATTCCATCAAAAGAAATTCAGGTGGAATCCCCAAATTATAGTGAGAAAGAAAATAAATTAGCTATGCTATTACATTGTAAGAAAAATGATCAAGGATGGTGGATAACTTCACATGGACAATGTATAGTAACCCCTGAAATTATGAAGAAATTAATGGTCAAAACCCATGCTGAAACACATATGGGAGCAGAGGCAATGGTGGAATCAGTAAGACGATATGCGATAGGAACCAAAATGTTATTGATTGCTAAAAGTGTGAGTAATAAATGTGAGATTTGTCTTAGGAACAATCCGAAAATACAAATCCGACCCCCTCCTGGAGAGGTAAAAAGAGGCATAACTTCCGGTGAGTATTGGCAAATAGATTTTTCAGAGTTACCGCGATGTAACCAATACCGATATCTATTGATATTGGTAGATACCTTCTCTGGATGGCCGGAAGCTTTCCCGTGTCGAACCAACAAGGCAAAAGAGGTTGTGAAACATTTGTTGAAAGAAATAATTTCAAGGTTTGGAGTCCCTTTAGAAATGTCCTCTGATAGAGGCCCACATTTTGTAGCAGAGGTTATTAAAAATGTGAAGAACCAAATATTAAAGAAACAAATTCCTCAAATATATCCAGAAGCTCAGTGGAAATAGATTGAAGCTTTACCATTTGCCTTGTTAAGAATTAGGGTGACCCCGAGAGTTAGAGAAAAAGTAAGTTTATTTGAAATTTTGTATGGTAAACCTTATGATCCTTAATCTAACAGGAAGATCTAAACAAATGCATGTAACAGGAGAAAAAGTATTAACTGAATATCTTTTATCTTTGAGTAAGGTGTTGAATTCTTTGCATAAGTATGTCCCTTTGAAGACACCTTTACCTCTTGAATTTCCAGTACACTCATTTAATCCAGGGGATCAAGTTTATTTGCGAATGTGGAAGGATGACCCTCTTGGAGAAAAGTGGAAAGGACCTTTCCAGGTGCTGTTAACAACAAACACTGCTGTGAAACTGGAAGGAATAGATTCTTGGATTCATTATACGAGGATTAAGAAAATTCCACCTGGACTGTGGACATCTGTATTTAAGGAACCATTGAAGTTAACTTTGCGGCGTGTTCAATGAGATACTGGAGATGCTGCTAAATTAGTGTAACAATTTGATTTTGAACAGAATTAAATTAGAGAGAGAGGGAAGATGTGGAATGTGTTGTTGTTAATAATAACGATCAGTCAGATTGATTCTCAATTTTTGTTATAGAAATCAAAATATCTGGGAACTTTTAGCCCGAGAAGTAACCAACATGTCTTCCTTTTGTATTGCAGCCGAGAATTTTGTGGGAGGGATGTATAGTTCTTGTTTGGTAGGAAAAGGTATAAATTATACCTCCCAAGCACTTTCGACTATTGGTATGGAAATGACACAAATAAGAGAAGCCACACTTGAAAACAGGGCTGCAATTGACTATTTACTTTTAAGACACAATCATGGTTGTGAAGAATTTAAAGGAATGTGTTGTTTTAATTTGAGTGATAATTTACAGTTAGTAGAGAAGAAAATCCAACAAATAAAAGATTTGGCATATGGGTTTAAAGAACGGGAAGGATTTAGATTTTTCTTGGTTGTTCTCGTGGCTTCCAAATTTAAATTGGCTTAAACAATTATTTTTGTTTGTGGTACTGATCGTTATTTTAGTTATGATTATATGTTGTATGATTCAATTTGTATCTTTTTGTAGAAAATAAGTATTGTGAGACTCATGATGCTTAACATCATAAGTCTCAAAGGGGGGAATTGTTAATGTTAATCTTAATCAACATTAATCTTCAAAGTGTTATCATCCTGTGTATAGCCCTCACCCAGAACTGGGTTAAAAGACCAGTTAATAAGAAACCAGAATGATGAAGCTACTGAGTGGGTGTTTGATTGGAGGAGATCAAGATGTATATGTTTTAATTTAAGAACACTATGGTGATAGATAGTTTAGTTTGTTGTGGATTCTATATTGCTCGCTTCTGTAATTTTAAACAATGAAGACTTGTTGCTTAGAAGTTAGGTAACTAACAGGTGTGTGTTTTAGAAGTAGTGATAATTAATTTTAGCTATGGAAACTATAAACAGACGTGGTCCAAGCATGGCTCAGGGACAAATTGCGACCCTATAAGGTAAAGAGGAAATAAGTTCATGAAGAGTTCACTACCCTACCGACCACCAGAGACCACCCGAGACCCCCAAGAAGACCCTAAAGGTTTTAGTGCGCATGTGTTTAAGATGATGTAATATTATAATTAGTTCTCGGAAATGTAATGAATATGTAACAAGGAAATTTAAAATATGTATGAGAAGCATGGATATAAACAGAAAGGTGACTAGACCAGGTGTGCTTGATTTGTGGCAAGTCCACCGAGCACCCAGGCCTGAATACAACAATATCTCTCCTGAGCGTGTGGAATTGGTTACTTGCACGCCGGGCACGAACCCGCTTTTCGGACAACATAAGGACGTCTCTAAAGTCACTTAAAAAAAAAAAAAAAAAGCTAAGTCCTTATCCTGGAATGTAAAGACACCACCTTGGTTCCCACGCAGAGCGGCAGAGATGGCCCAGCAGGGTCATGTCCCCATGTTCCAGGTCAGATAAAAAAAGCACAGGATATGTTTGTGGGGTCGGTTTGATGTATCCCTTCCGTTTTGTGAAAGCTTGGGGAAGCATGCGTTATGCGGTAGGACCGGTGTGACTTTAGATCTGAGGTTAAAAAAGGTGCTGCACTTCAGTGCAACTCCCTGAGTTGCTTTCATCACCAAATAAAAAAAGATTTGCTTTCTCCAGTGTGGGGGGAACAGGAGCTCGCAAGGGGATTCCAGCTACACCGCAGGGTAGCAGTTACCACGTGCTTAACTTCAAAGCTATGCTTAAATCCCACCAAGTGGCTATTAAAGGTCACAGGAATCCCAGAGATCTAACATAAAAAAAAATCCCCAGAAAATACCACACAAAAAACCGGGTTCGCATTACACGTTACCCCTCACCCCGCGAACTCGCCAGACTCCAGCTGGGAAGCCAGAACATTTGTCCCCTCCCACCCTCCGGCGGCTGCCAAAGCAGCGGCAGAGCAAGGACAGCAAGCTCCCGCTCGGGCTGACTGGACCTGCCAAACCACTGGCCGAGCACCGGTGGCGGGGAGAAGCGTTCAGCTCTGCCTCGGAACGGCAGCAGCCTGGATTCATCAGGCTGCTCCCTGCAGGAAACAATCCCAACTGCCTGGATCTTGCCGATGCAAGGACGCATTTAAAGATGAAGTGTTTTCGAGCGAGGGAAACAAGGCCTGAGCAATAATAATCAGGCTGGCAATTTTCCAAGGCAGCTGAATATTCCCAGTCCCCGAACAGGGCAGCTGGAGTGAAAGCCCCGGGAGAGTTAACAGAAAAACACACTACTCCTATTACTGCAGTAACGAAAAATGCTGGGGTGGCTCAGGGGGGCTCTGGGAGTCGGGCTGCCCGGTGCCTGTGCCCGGGGGGGTCTGTCTCCGTCTCCCTCCCCTCCCCAGCTCTCGGGTCACTCCCGGGGCTGCCCCGGCCGGCCCGGCTCCAGCGGACCGGGACCCCATCACACCGGGCCGTTTGGAGCGCTTCCCCACCACCCCCGGGCGGCCCCAGCCCTCACCTCAGCCGAGCCGCAGCTGGAGCAGAGGCTGCGCCTCCCGAGACCAACATGGCCGCCGCGAAGCTCAGTGTGGGGAACTGACCGCTCCCAGCATGCCCCGGGAACCAACATGGCCGCCGGGCAGCCCCGCGCCCCAGGACTACAGCTCCCAGCATGCCCTGGTGCACACCCTCTCCCAGCATGCCACGGGGCGCCCCTTCCCGCTCTCTGGCCCTGCGGGGACACCGGCCCCAGCCCGGCCCCGCCCCCCCCGGCCCCATGGCCGCCTCCCCGGGGCTGCCCCGCCCCCGGTCCGGAGCCCCGGTGGAGCCGGGAGGAGGAGGGGAGAGGGGCAGAGCGGCGGGGGGGGGTGGGGCAGGGCGGTGGCGTGGCCGGAGAGGCACGGGAGACGGACAGAGGGACAGAGAGAGGCGACAGAGAAGGAGAGAAGAGCGATGGCCTCCAGGGTGGAGGCGTAGGAGGAGCAGAAAGGGCCGGGGCAGACAGGGAGGAATTTAGAAAAAATAGGGACAAGGAGCCAGACAGAGTGAGAAAGAGGAAGAAGAAAAGAGCAAAGGGCTACCGGGTGCAAAGGGAGCAGTTAAAAAATGGGGACCCAGAGCCTGACCGAGAGGGACAGAGAAAGACCAAAAATACCAGTTCTGGGCAATTGCTCCCATTTCCTGAGCACGGCCCAGGAACTGCATTAGCGGGAGCCTCAAAATACGTGCTGCCGGCAAAAGCCCTGCCTTGGGCCCAATCCTGCACCCTAATATTGGTGATGAACATCGCCTTGCAGGGGGGCCAGGGCCAGGGCAAAGAAAAACCCGTCGGGGGGGTGCGGGTGGAATCGCCCAGCTGTTTTCTTGTTTGTTGGTTGGTTTTGCTTTTTTAAAACAATACTATTTAAGCTCTTAATACGACCTGCAAGGCAACAGGAACGAGGCATACCAGACTGGGCACGTTTGAAGCCCGACCCCATTCAACAGCCGCACAAACCACCGCTCACTGCCGCGGCGCACACTCCACCGCCTGCCTGCAGGTACAGGCAGCCCCCCTGTTTCTGGAGCCGTCCCCAGGAGCGGCACCACCAGGCAGCTCAGAAAACGTGCTGCCAGCAAAAACTTGAGCACAGCTTAATTCTGGGCAATTTTTCCTCACTTTAGGCCTGCTGGTTAAAGACTCGTCCATCGAGAGATGGCTCAGGACCACGCCAGGGCCGGCGGCGCTGCTTTCTGGATCCCGTGGTGGCGATGGGCAGAGGGACAGGCGATCAGATCCTGGGGCCAGGTACGCGTGCGGGGTGTCGGGGTCACCCCCGCCTGGTTTTTCCCAGCGAAGCCCCAGCCAGTGCCAGCCCCGTGCTGCAGCCCCGGGGCTGAGGCTCAAGGATCCGGGCGTTTCTGCGGGTGCTGCACCCGGCCAGACCCCGCCGCCGGCTGCCAGCTGCCCTGGGCTTCCCCCCGTTGTCTTCAGCTCTGCTTTCTGCCAGCAGCTGGGGCACAGCAGAACGTCTTGCCTGCGCTCCACAGCCATCCTGACCCACGTCTGCAGCTCGTACGTGGTGTCCACGTGATTTGGGGGTGGCAGGTCTCTGTTGTGGCACCCTGGGAACGGGGGCAAAGCAAACCCAATCCCTCCCTTCCAATCTTTGTCCCCAGGGTGACTGAGAAGATACCTACCGTGTGCCGGAGAGCATCCTGTGGGGAGGTGACAGCCGTTGGCAGAGCGGCACCAAGACCCGCCTGACAGCAAAGGCGCCCGGTAGCCTCAGAGCAGCCCAGGTGAGCTGTTTCTCTTGGAGACCAGCAAAGCAGCCTTCCTCCGCCCCTGGTTTTGGTGAGATATGGAGCAGCACAAAGATGTTTCTCAGGCATCCAGGCCTGAGGAGGATTTCCCAGTGCCCCCGTGAGAGATCCTGCTCCTGGAAGCACCTCCCCATACAGCAAAGGCCGTATCCAGCCACCCGGCTCTGGGCGTAGCTGCCCCGAAGGGTGTCTCAGGGTGGACGGGGTCATCTGCCTGGTGGCTCTGACAGAGAAATGATGAGCTGAAGCCCCGTGGTCATTGCCGGCTGGTTCAAAGTCCCCGAGTGCCTCAGCCTTTCTCCCTGAGAGTGTTTAACCCAGGCACTTTTTCAGGGCATGACGGATGATGTGAAGGTGGATGCTGGTGATGTCCTGGTGGCTCTGTCCCACTTCAAAGTTGTGATGTCTGAGATCTGGGGCCACCTGAAGGCTCTGGCGGAGATCTCCAGGGAGTTTGTGTTCAATGTTTTGATACCTTAAGGCTACAATGTCCTAGGGTCATGGGGTGCTAGGGTTACAGGATGCTAGGGCTATGGGGTTCTAGGGTTATGCAGTGCCAGGGTAACAGTTTTCTAGGGTTATCATGTCCCCTGTCTGCACTTAGGGAGAGCTAGAGTTATTGGGTGCCAGGGTTATGGGGTTCTAGGCTTACAGTGTGCTAGGGTTATGGGGTGGTAGGGTAACAGGATGCCAGAGTGTGAGTGGGCTAGGGTTAAAGGGTGTTATTGTTATGGACAGTATCTGGGCTTTTTGGTCCTGGCTTCCCTGAGTTGTTTGGGGTTTTTATGCCTTCACGTGTGTTCTGGATGTTTTTTGGAGGTCCTATTTTAGCTTGTTTTCTTTTTAGGGTTCGGACTGGGGACTCTGGTTTGTGCATGATGTGTCTTCTAGTTGTTTTTTTGCTGTTCTGGTGACTTGTTTTGCATTTTCTGTCTTGTAACCATCATTTCTGGTCTAATATGGCTGTCCGGGTCGGCTGCTGTCGCTTCTGTTGCCGTCCAACTCATTTCCAATGGATGTTGGACTGTTTTAGGTAGGTGTGGATTATTTGCGGTCGATGGAGAACGACTGCCAGATGACTAACGGGCCCTGTCGGAAGGCTAAGCGTACTTCTCCGTTTGTGTAGACTTTCAAAGACACAGTCATTTCCCCTGCCTTGAGGAAGAGTCATGGGAAGACACCAACCGCACGGAAGGACAAGGGTTTTGCCTAGGGTACGTGGCTTTTTGGTTTCTGCTTTTGAGTAAGCAACCTGCAAAGAGGCTGCTGTCATTAAGTTTAGTGGCATTTTGTGAAGTCCTGAGTTGAGTATGGCGTGACTTGAAACATGGCTGAAAAAATGGTAGAGGTTTGTCTGCATGTTCTGGCTGCTTCGGGTTTGCATGTCTGCTCGTGGTGGTGAATTCATACTGTCCTTAGCTCCTACCTCAAGGCAGGACGTGTGCTTAGGGTGAGGTTGGTGCGAATCTGTATTTCAAATAGACTTCTTGATCATTTTGAATTTTGGGGGGCCAGCTTCTTCTCAGATCTGTTCAGTCATCCTTGGTTTTGCCTCTTCACGTAACTGGTGAAGAGCTCGTAGGAGGAGCAGGAGAAGGGTCAGCACTGCCGTTTCCATGTTGGTCGCTTGTGCTGCAGTTATCAGGGTTATCTTCCACCCGCAGTTTCTTTGCAGGAATCTCGTTAAGCCACTTGTCCATTTTGTGAGGGGTAGCGGACTTAATGGGAGACCTTTTGTTCCTCATTAGTGGCTCAGGGATTTACCTGTTGTTTTTTGTTTGTTTGTTTGCTTTTTATTTGCTGTGCTTAATTTAAAAAGCTTGTGGTAGCTCTTTGGATTTCTGTCTTTAAAGAAAGTCTCTAGGATTTCTACCCAGGAGTGAAGTGTCCAGAAAAGACTGTCCTTGTACGCTGCTGTCAGCCTTCAGTTTAGAGAAATGGCTGGTAGTGGTGAATGTTTAACGGTAATGTAACTCAAATGCATCTTGAATATTCAAGCTTTGCCTTTGTTCCTGATATGCCTGGGGGACGATTCTCAGCAGGTCATAAACAGTGTGTTCTGCTGTGTTTTAGCCGTTCAAAATAGTGTATCACCAGAAGTGTCTTCCTTAGGCCTACACAGAGCAAGAACCTCCAGTAGCAAGGGCATGCTGACCCTTGGGCAGCTTCAAAGCGACAGGTAAATATAAACAGGTTAACAAACTAGACCTGTGGTAGCAGTGCGTGCATCCAAGTCCACCTGACTCTCCACACTTTCTCAGCACGTCACAGCTTTTCGTGGGTGAGGGTGGATGGAGTCCCTATAAGCAGGTGTTGTAACTGGCCAGGCAGTTGACCTAAAGAAATGAAAAATTACCTTTGAAGGGAATGGCGTGCCTTTAGATGTAGGGCTGTATTGCCTTTTCCTTCCTTGGTCTGAGCACAGTGTGCTGAGAGGTGTTTCCCTCTGGGGGAGGGAAACTCATCCAACAGCCATCATCAGCCTCAGGGCTTGTGGTCCTTGATGGAGGCCTAAGTGCTTGGGACAGTTTGACCTGTGTTTCTCATTCTGCTGCCAGGTTTTTCCTTTAATGGTTGCTCTCTAGTTTATTTGTCTTTATAGTGTTTTGTAAATATTCTCTCTTCTCCATAGCTCTGAGCACTGAACTACATGTTCCTTTTTCTGAAAACCCATAAATAGCTTTGGAGTTTACCTTGGGAGCAGAGAAAATGGGGACTCCTTAGAGTTGAGAAGAGAATCTAATATGAGAAACGCTTCAGTGATACACATCTTCTGAGGTTGAAAGTACCTCAGATTTAACTTTTTGGTTGTTTTTGCATTCTTTAGCAATATCTACTTAAAAGTCTACTTCAGCAAAAGAAGAAGAAATGACTTCGCTTTCTGTGTCTGACTAAAAGAACTAACCTGAACATAGAGAAAACTGATGTGAAGAGCCATTTTTGGGGGTTATTGGGTACCACATCTGACTTGTCGAGCTTTCCCTGTGCGTGGGGTGGTGGTTTGTACACGGCATTGCCCAATTTTCTTTCTGAACTGAACAAGTTACTCTTTCACAGCTTTTTTTAGTAGTCTTTCACTTGACGTGCAACTTCTTGCTCTTCACGTGTCAGCTAACGGCTTCCAAAAAGACAGGAGGTGACTCGGCAAGAAGGTGGGACGTTCCTGCGTTCGTTTCTGGCATCTGATGCTCGGTCCACCTCCTGTCAGTTGCCAGATGCAAGGCAAAGGGCTTCTCCTCATTAGAAATTACTTGTCTGATTTCAGAAATGGTCTACGTACACTTGAAAATGAAACTTTTCCTAATCTCTTTGTGCACTAGTAGAGAAGCAGTGGGGATTTTTCAGGGCTGTGCCTGTGGAAGAACCTTTAGGAAATCCTATCCCTTGGCTCTCAGATGGGGAATGAAGAGTTTGAGAAAGTCATGGGTGTTTCTGGTGTTCCCCAAAGCAGTGGGTTCAGCTGCTGCAGAACCTGGACATTCCTCTGAGTACGAACAGAGGAGGGGATAAAGGGTCTTCAGAGGCTGTTTCTTCCCAGGGGCTTTGTGAGCAGAAAACTCGCCCTGAAACTTCTTCTCCTGAAAGGTTTGCTATGCTCTGTACCGGCTGCTCCATTTTGGATCGTTCTTACAAAAACAAATGGGGTTTTTGTTGCTTCTATGTGTTTTTTCCCCTCTCTGCGATGTGAAATGCCTCTGTTTTGGAGAAAACAATCAGGTCCCTCTGGATGGCATCCCTTCCCTCGAGCGTACCGACTGCACCACTCAGCTTGGTGTCACCTGCAACCTTGCTGAGAGTGCACTCGACTCCCACTATCCATGCCATCGATATTAAACCGTATCGGTCCCAGTATGGACGCTTGAGGGACACCGCTCCTTGCTGGTTTCACGTTGGGCATTGGGCCACTGACTGTTGCTCTTTGGTTAACGCTTTCCCTTCCTCATGAGGAGCTGGGGAGGCTGTTGGGGGCGGGACGGAACACGGGGAGCCCCCGCATTCCCTCCTGGGAGACCCCCAGACAGAAGGCCAGAGCCGGCAACCCCAGAGAGTCCTTAGCAGCCAACAGACAGAACGGACCATGGCGCTGCCAGCCCTGCGGCTCTCACTGTGCAGCCCCCAGGCCCCCCTAGGCGCCCCAGGTGCTTCAGCCTTTTGTCCGTCCCAAAACCTTCTACCCCCAAGGTAGGGACCGACCCTGACCCCTGCAGCCCAGGGACGCTCTTGGGGGAAGGAGCGGAGGTGAGCACTGACCATTACTCCTGTGTCTCTCTCTGGCTCAGCCAACCTGTGCCGCTGCCTGGGCAGGAGCAGCCCTTCCCGGCAGCCTGGGCGCCCGCGGCGCGGATGGCACCCCAGGCACCCCCAGCAGTTATGGCATCCCCAGCAGATATGGCCATGTCTCCCATTTCACCTGCTATAAGCGAGTCTCCTCCCTGATCTGCAACCCTGTCCCACTGACACAGCAGCTCAGCCCACGGGGAGTGCCCCGGCCACAAGCTCCCCACGTGCCAGGCACAGAGCTGGGGGACGTCGATGATCGGGGCTGGCTCGGCGGGTGCCCCTGGAGGGTTACCCCGGCCCGGCACAGCTCCCCCTCAGCCATGCAGGTCTGCAGATGGCTCCATGCAGCTGCTTCTTTGACCCCCGAGTCTTCCACATCCAGTGGACGAGCACCAACCCGCCTCCACCAGCCATTGCCACACCCGGCCACGGCGCTGCTCCTCTGCCAGGTGCTGCCCTGTGGGGCCACAGGGGCTGCGGGACACCCCTGGCCTGGGCAGCCCCCGGGACCCCTCAGGGCCAACGGCAACACCTTGCACCCCACACCCGTCAGGGGAGAGCGGTGGCCCCAGCCCCCCTGGTGCTGCCGCTGTGCTTCCCCAGCTACCAGCACGTGGGGAGGCAGTTTGCACAGCTCAGACTCTCGGACGCGGCCATCCCCGCAGCAACATCCCCCTGGGCAGCGATGTCCTCCTCAGCCCCTGTGCTGCCCCCCACATCCAAGCCGCTGGGGACCCGGCAGGTGACATTGCACTGCCCAAGGAGATGCTTCTGGGTCGCTTCCTGGTCAGCCAGGATGGTCCCAGCAGCCTCTCCATGTCTGGGGACCCTGGTGGCTCCAGCAGAGCCATCCCCCACTGCAACATCAGCTCGCTTTCGCCGCCCGCGGAGCTGCTCGCCCCCGACTACGGCATCCCCGAGGCCACCATCGCAGTCCTGAGCCTCGAGCAACGCACCACCGTCAGGATGGAGCCCCAGGAGCTGTGGTGGGATGCGGGGACGGAGCTGCCACCACGCCAGCCTGGCATGTCCCAGCCTGGCATGTCAGAAGAACGGGAAAAAGCAGAAGAGCAGCTGGGCAAACCCACCCAGCAAGCCCAGGGCTCTCGCAGCCAGCACTGGGGTGGGAGCGTGGGATTAGACCCACAGCAGGCATGAGATGAGATTGGGGGGTGGTGAGGGGGGTAGTGGTGTAGTTGCAGGGGGGTGGGGGGGTGGTCTTACATGAGAAGAGATTTGATGACACATTTGCTCTTGGTTTTTTTGCATTAAAAGCAGCCACTGCTCTGTGCTTGTGTGGGAGGGGGAGGGAGCGCAGGGGGCACCGAGAAACAGAACCCGAGAAGTGCAAATGCCCCACTGAGCCCCAAATCAGAGCCGGCGAGCCCCGAAGGGCACCGAGCCACCCCCAGGGCTGAGTCACTTCCAGCAGGGGAGACAATGGGGAGGGCTGACTCCCCTGTCCCCTTGCCCAGGGGAAGGAGCCTTTTGGCAGGGGAGCCAGGACAGACGGGTCCCTGCAGGACTCACGGGCACGGCCCCACGCAGAAAGCAGCACTGAGCCCCTGGGACAAAGACAGACCTGGGGGGCTGGGGCCGGGGCCGGGACAGACACACAGGACAACAAGGGCTGCAACGCCTTTGTCTTGAACACAACCAGCGTCCCCTCCCGCGGGGACAGGGCTCAGTGCAAAGCCCTTAAAAGCCCCAGGACAATCACGCCCTTCCTCGGGTCCCACCATGCTCAGCTCCAGAGCCCAGCTTTGCCTCACTGCCACAGCGAAATAGCCCCAAATCACCCCAATAATGCTGAGGGAGGGAGGCCAGGCAGGGACCCTCCTTCCCCTGTCTGGCTGCACCTTGGGCAGCCGCAAGACCAGGAAGGGGGGAAAAATGGAAAGGGGGAAAAAAACCCGTATCTTTCCTTCAGGAAGCAGCATCGCTGTCCCGCTGTGCTGGCGAGAGCTTCCCGGGTCTGGCTTGCAGAAGGTGCAGGGTGAGGTCTCCATCGGGGCGGCCCCCCGGTGCCAGAAGTCGGGGGTCTGAGCCCCTTCCTTAGGGCAGTCCCAGCGATGCCGCTGGGGTGGTGGGTGCCGGTCTGGATGGTCCTCGCCCTGTGGGCGCTCTCCAGGGTCTCAGTGCTCCACCAGTGAGCAGCACTTGCTCAGCAGCTCAGGGAAGCACAGCGTGGACTTGCGCACGCCCAAGGGCAGCAGGATGCAGACAGAGGCGATGGCGCCGAAGGGGCTGAAGATCCCCGTGATGGTCTGCAGGAAGGTCTTGTGGAGCGGCGGCAGCACGTCCTGCTGCTGGGGCAGCAGCTCCTTGTCCTGGCTCTGCCTCACCCCAACCAATGCAGCGCGCGGGAGCTGCCAAGCACACGCAATGGTCACAAGTGCATCGGCCATGGGGCACAAGGAGGCTGACAAGCGGATGCTGCTCGTCAGTGACTGGCAGCCACAAACCAGGCAGCTCATGGTCCTGACCCAGCTCGGCTGAATCAGCCTGTTCTTTTTCCCATCAAATATTCTCCCCAAATCCCCTAAATTCACCCAAAAAAACTCCCCCCACGAGACCCGCGATCTCCTGCAGAGATGGGGGCATCTTCCTGCAGGCACGAACCTCGGGGCACCCTGCCCGCCCCGTGCTCATCCCCCTGCGGCTGCCCATCAAGGTGAGGGGGGGTGTTCCTAGGGGGGTCCCCGCCGCCCTGGGGGAGGGGTCCCCAGCGATGTCACCTCGCTGTCACCCTGTCCCCAGGGCCGTGGCCTGCTCCGTGGGGTACAACCACTGGGGCTGATGGACGACCAGGGGTGAGTCTACATGCAAGGGAGGAATTGCTACGGGCAGCTGGGGACCAGGGACTGGTTGGACCACATGGAGATCACACAGGTGACTGCCACTGTCCCCACAGGTGTCCTGTCCCCATCTCTGACCCTATCCCTCACCCCAGTGTCATCCCTGTAGGTGCCATGTCCCCATCGCTGTCCCCACAGGAGTTCTGTCCCCGTCACTGTCCCCACCCCAATCTCTGTCCTTGCAGGTGCCTTGTCGCCATCCCTGTGCCTGTGACTGTCCCCACGGGTGCCCTGCCCCTGTCCCAGATTGGCCCAGTTGCCCTCTCTTGCCGCAGAAAGCAAATTCCTTTCCATAGTGGCCATGCAAAAGGTCCCTCGGATGGAAAAGGTCCTGAAAGAAGGCCCTGCAGATGGCCCTGCTTCCAGCACCACGTTGGGCTGAGCTCAGAGCCATGGCCGTCTGTAAAAGCCTTCTTCCCTGTTGGGGTGAAGGACTGTTGCGAACAATTAAAGAAGTCGACACTGTTTTGCAACTTCTCCGTTGTGTTTTTATTCATCTCTTTCTCGAGCTCCTTGTGTCCCGAGGACCGATGGACTCCTCTGCCTGGGCTGGGTCACGAACCTCCCGCCCCAGGGCACGAGCATCGCACCACAGCCGAGAGGCCGCTCTCCCGCAGGGGAGGCAGAAAGGGTCACTGGTGCTTGGTGTCACAGGGAGCTGTCATGAGTGTTCCTCCAGGGTGACACAGTTGCAGGTCGCTGGGAGGTTTGGGCCATTCAGGCTGGTGGCTGCCCCTCTGGGGGGGGTGGGGGGTGTGTGTGTACCTGAGTCACGTGATCCCCAGCATGCCCTGGCTGCACCAGTGACAGAAACACCGGGCAGAGCCCGCACCCATGCATCACAGCCCTCTTCCAACAGCCACTGAACAAGGGAGGAAGATGATCAAAGAGCTGCATGGGAGGAGTCCCGGGGAGCTAGCGGCTATGGACCTGCCTCCTACATCGACAAAATTCCTCAGGGAGCTACTTTGGAGGAGTCTGGGGCTGACAGTCAGGACTTCAGTTGTCTCCAGAGATGGCCAAAAGTCTCTGGGAGCTGCTTGGGAGCAGTCACGGGGAGGTAGAATACATGGACCTACCTTGAACATGTACAAAACTCCTTAGCTAGCTACCTTGGAAGAGTCTGGGGCTGCTACCTGGGACTTCAGGTTGCATGATGTGTAGAGGGGACCCTCCCTTTGAACATCCAGCCCAGCACCGGCAGTCGGGGTGCCAGGAGGAGCTGTGCTTCGGTACCAACCACTTCCGAAGCAGCTCGAACCCCTTCATATGCTGCCAATATCTCCTTCCCAGTTGGAGTATAGCGGGCCTCGGATCCTCTGTATCCCCGACTCCAAAACCCTAAGGGTCGACCTCAAGTGTCCCCTGGTGCTTTCTGCCAGAGGCTCCAGGTAGGGCCATTCTCCCCGGCTGCGGTGTAGAGCACATTCTTTACATCTTGTCCTGCCCGGACTGGCCCAAGGGCTACTGCACGGACTATCTCCCGTTTAACTTGTTCAAAGGCTTGTCGTTGCTCAGGGCCCCATTTGAAATCGTTCGTCTTCCGGGTCACTTGATAGAGAGGGCTTACGATCTGACTGTAATGTGGAATATGCAGTGTCCAAAAGCCCACAACGCCTAAGAAGGCTTGTGTTTCCTTTCTGCTAGTTGGTGGGGACATGGCTGTTGTTTTGTTGATCACATCCATTGGGATCTGACGACGTCCATCTTGCCATTTTATTCCTAAGAACTGGATCTCCTGTGCAGGTGCCTTGACCTTACTTTGGTTCATGGCAAAGCCGGCCTTCAGAAGGATTTGGACTATTCTCTCCCCTTTCTCAAAAACTTCTTCTGCTGTGCTGCCCCACACAATGATGTCATCAATGTATTGCAGGTGTTCCGGAGCCTCACCCTGTTCCAGTGCGGTGTGGATCAGTCCATGGCAAATGGTAGGGCTGTGTTTCCACCCCTGGGGCAGTCGGTTCCAGGTGTACTGGATGCCCCTCCAAGTGAAAGCAAAGTGTGGCCTGCACTCTGCTGCCCTAGGGATTGAGAGGAATGCATTAGCGATATCAATTGTGGCGTACCACTTGGCTGCCTTTGACTGCATTCGTATTGGAGTTCTAGCATGTCCGGCATGGCCGCACTCGATGGCGGTGTGACTTTGTACAGGCCACGGTAGTCTACTGTTAGTCTCCGCTCTCCATTAGACTTTCGCACTGGCCATATGGGACTGTTAAAGGGTGAGCGAGTCTTGCTGATCATTTCTTGGCTCTGCAGTGGACGAACCAGCTTATGGATGGGAAGCAGGGAGTCTCGGTTGATGCGATGTTGCCACTTGTGCACTGTTGTGGTAGCGATTGGTACCTGCTGTTCTTCAACCTTCAGCAACCCCACAACAGAAGGGTCCTCTGAGAGACCGGGTAAGGTGGACAGCTGTTTGATTTCCTCCGTCTCCAGGGCAGCTCTACCAAAAGCCCACCGGTACCCTTTTGGGTCCTTGAAATACCCTCTCCTGAGGTAGTCTATGTCAAGGATGCACGGAGCCACCAGCTCGTTTACGGGTTCTGCCTCTTCCTCCTCCTGTTCTCGTGATGGCCCTGGTTCATCTTCATCCCTTACTAAACGAGCTGATTTTCTTGTGCATTTCTTCTTCTGTATAGAGGCGTCTGATACCGGCACAGGTTGGTTCTGTGGTTCAGCCGCAGTGACTGTCGAGGGGGTTGGAGTAACTGCAGGGCCGGTTGCATCACTGTGTTATCAACACAGTTCTCGTACTAAATCCCAAACACAGCACTATAACAGATACTAGGAAGAAAATTAACTCGCTCCCAGCTGAAACGAGGACACATCACCGGTGCCCAGCACCTGGACGTGCCCAGCACCCCCAACATGCAGCACCGTGAGTGTCCAACACCAGCCATGCCCAGCACCGGGTCGTACCCAGCACCCAGCACCCGGGCACTCCCGGCACCTGGGCACCTGCAGCATCCCACTCCCAGCCACCTCCAGCACCCAGCACCCTGAACCCCACACCCAGTCATGCCCAGAACCCAGTACCTGGACGTCCCCAGCACCCCACAGCCAGCCACCTCCAGCAACCCCAGGAACCAGCAACCCTAGTGCTCAGGACCCAGCACCCCGAGCGCCCAGCACGCACCATCCCCAGTACCCAACAGTAAGCACCTGCACATGCCCAGCACGTGGACATGCCCAGCACCCAGACAAGTCCAGCACCCACTGTACCCAGGGACCAGGACGCGCAGAGCCCAGCTCCCCGCACCCGGACATGCCCACCACCCAGTACCCCCAGTCCCCAGCACTCCCAGCATCCAGCACCTGGCTACGTGCAGCATCCCAAACCCAGCCACCTCCAGCACCTCGCACACAGCCATCCCCAGCACCCAGAAACTGGGCACCCACACCCAGCCACCTCCAGCAGCCCCAGGACCCAGCACCCTGAGCGCCCAGCACGCACCATCCCCAGTGCCCAACAGCAAGCACCGGCACATGCCCAGCACTCAGCAAACCCAGCACGCTAGTGGCCAGCACCCGGACATGACCAGCATCCCCAGTGTCCAGCACCAGTACCCGGATATGCCAGCACCCAGACATGCACAGCACCCTCACATGCCCAGCATCCAGCACCTCCAGTGCCCAGCAGCCAGACATCCCAGCACCTGCACATAGCCAGCAGTCCCAGCGCACAGCAACCAGCACCCCATGCCAAGCACCCATCACATGGACATGCCCAGCACCCAGCACCCCCAGAGCCCGGCAAACCAGTGCTCAGCACCTCAACACGCTCAGCACTCGGACATGTCCAGCACTCGGACGTGCCAAGCACCCAGCACTCCCTGTGCCCCACAGCCAGCAACCCCAGCACCAGACACACACCATCTGGACGTACAGAACACCTAGCACCCAGAGAAGCCTAGAAGCCGGACATATGCCCAGCTCCCAGCAGGCACAGTGCCCAGCACCCATCACACAGCAGCCGGACATGCCCAGCAGCTGGACATGCCCAGCACCCAGACATTCCCATCACCCAGGCATGCCAGGCAATCTGGACCCGCAGCATCACACACCCATCACCGGGAAATGCCCAGCCCACAGCACCCCCATTGTACAGCAACCCCCAGCACCCCCAGAGCCCAGTACCCTGGACCTCAACATGCCCAGCACAGGTACATGGCCAGCACCAAGCAGCCCCAGTGCTCAGAACCCAGCATCCAGCACCTATACATGACCAGAACCCCCGAGCCCAGCATCCATTCTCTCTGCATGCCAGACGGATACCTCACCTCAGGAGAACAACGTCATCGAACTCATGCAACAGGGTTCTCTGTGGAACTGAAGAACCCCAAGAGGTTCCCTACAAGGGCATGGATGCATCTCACAATCATGGGGCTTGCCAAACCCAGGGTAGTGGCCACGATCACGAGCAAGCGCATAAGCCCAGTGCTGTTGAGCCTGTGAACTGACTGCCAAAGGACGGTGAGGGCCACCAACATCCTTCAGTCCTGGCTAATTCCGTGTGGAAGCTGGATGGGGTGCTTGTCTGTTTTGGAGTTGGGCTCCGGCAGGGTGGATGGTTGTGCGGCAGAGCAAGCGCCGCGCCCCGGTGTCGGGGGGGCTGTGAAGGGGCTGCCCAGGGAAGGGGAGTGCCCCCAACAGCTCCCAGTCCTGTTTTGTCCTGTGTTGGAGCGCCATCTGCTGGGTGTCCGCTTCGGAGCTGGGCTCTGCTGACTCTGAGGGAGAGGGTGACGTTAGGTGGGAGAAGAAATGCAGAGGTCCGGTGTTGATGGGGCTCAGAAGGGGCCGCCAAGGGACAGGGAGTGCCACCAACATCTTTCCCTCCAGGCTAATTGTGTGTTGGAGCCGGATGGGTGCTTATCTGCTTTGGAATTGGGCTCCGGCAAGGTTGTTTGTAGTGCGGTAGATCAAGCGCAGAGCTCCGGTGTTGGTGGGGCTGTGAAAGGGCATGTGAGGTGCTGGGCACTGGGGCTGCTGGATGCTGGTCATGGCTGGATGCTGGGCACGGCTGGGTGAGGGCACTTGGGTTGCTGCATGTTGGGTGGCGAGCATGTCCGGATGCTGGGCGATTGGGGAGCCCTCTGCGGAGCGCTGGGTATGCTGCTTTTTGGCACGTACCGGTACCAACCACGCAGCCCGCAACACCTGGACATGCCCAGCATCCAGGAAACCAGCTCACACCCAGCCACCTCCAGCATTCAGCACTCAACCCCTGAGCACCAGCACCCGAATGTCCAGCACCTGGCCGTCGCGAGCACTGCCAGCTCCTGAGCAAGCCCAGCAACACACATCCAGTACACCGTACCTGGACGTGCCCAGCACCCCCAGCTCCCAGTACTTGGACATGCCCAGCACCGGGACATGCACGGCACACAGCATGCCAGTGCCCAGCATGCATCCCCTCTCCATGCTATAGGGACAACCCAGCTCACCTAACTGAACGTCCCCATCCATCCTGTCCCCATGCCAGAGGGATGTCCCCGCTTCAGGAGAATGGTCCCATCCAATTCCCCTGGGCTCCAGCGAGTGTCAGAGGTACGGGGTAGAGGAAGCCCAGAGCCCCTTGCCTTGTGCGGCTGTGAAGGGTTTGCGAAGGGAAGGTGCGAGCCGCCAACACCTTTCGGTCTCGGCTGATTGTGAGTTGGAGCCCGACGGGGTGCTTCTCCGTTTTGGAGTTCGGCTCCGGCACGCTGGACGGTTGTACGGCAGAGCAAGCGCGGAGCCCCGGTGCTACTGGGGCTGTGAAAGGGCATGTGTGGTGCTGGGCACTGGGGCTGCTGGATGCTGGGCACGGCTGGGTGAGGGCACTTGGGTTGCGGCGTGTTGGGCACGGGGGGTGCTCAGTGCTGAGCATGTGCGTGTGCTGGATGCTGGGCGCTTGGGGTGCCCTCTGCGAGGCGCTGAGAGTGCTGGCTGCTGAGCAGTTCGGGGAGATGGGTGCTGGTGGCTTGGCATGTACCGGCGTCGAGCAAGCAGCCCGCAGCACCTGGACATGCCCAGCACGCAGGAACCCAGTGCCCCGCACACCCAGCCACCTCCAGCACTCAACCCCTGAGCACCAGCATCCGAATATCGAGCACCTGGCCGTCGCGAGCACGGCCAGCTCCTGAGCAAGCCCAGCAACACACATCCAGTACACCGTACCTGGCCGTGCCCAGTACCCAGCACCCCCAGCTCCCAGTCCTTGGACATGCCCAGCACCGGGACATGCACGGCACACAGCATGCCAGTGCCCAGCATGCATCCCCTCTCCATACCAGAGGGACATCGCACCCCACCTCAGGAGAACGTCCCCATGCTAGAGGGATGTCCCCACTCCACTTCAGGAGAATGGCCCCATCCAACCCCACGGGGCTCCAGTGAACGTCGGAGGTACGGGGTAGAGGAAGCCCAGAGCCCCTCGCTTTTCCGGCTGCGAAGGGCTTGCGAAGGGAAGGTGCGAGCCGCCAACACCTTTCGGTCTCGGCTGATTGTGAGTTGGAGCCCGACGGGGTGCTTCTCCGTTTTGGAGTTCGGCTCCGGCACGCTGAACGGTTGTACGGCAGAGCAAGCGCGGAGCCCCGGTGCTAGTGGGGCTGTGAAAGGGCATGTGTGGTGCTGGGCACTGGGGCTGCTGGATGCTGGGCACGGCTGGGTGAGGGCACTTGGGTTGCGGCGTGTTGGGCACGGGGGGTGCTCAGTGCTGAGCATGTCCGTGTGCTGAGCATGTGCGTGTGCTGGATGCTGGGCGCTTGGGGTGCACTCTGCGAGGCGCTGAGAGTGCTGGCTGCTGAGCAGTTCGGGGAGCTGGGTGCTGGTGGCTTGGCATGTACCGGCGTCGAGCAAGCAGCCCGCAGCAGCTGGACATGCCCAGCACCCAGGAACGCAGTGCCCCGCACACCCAGCCACCTCCAGCACTCAACCCCTGAGCACCAGCATCCGAATATCGAGCACCTGGCCGTCGCGAGCACTGCCAGCTCCTGAGCAAGCCCAGCAACACACATCCAGTACACCGTACCTGGACGTGCCCAGCACCCCCAGCTCCCAGTCCTTGGACACGCCCAGCACCGGGACATGCACGGCACACAGCATGCCAGTGCCCAGCATGCATCCCCTCTCCATGCTATAGGGACAACCCAGCTCACCTAACTGAACGTCCCCATCCATCCTGTCCCCATGCCAGAGGGATATCCCCGCTTCAGGAGAATGGTCCCATCCAATTCCCCTGGGCTCCAGCGAGTGTCAGAGGTACGGGGTAAAGGAAGCCCAGAGCCCCTTGCCTTGTGCGGCTGTGAAGGGCTTGCGAAGGGAAGGTGCGAGCCGCCAACACCTTTCGGTCTCGGCTGATTGTGAGTTGGAGCCCGACGGGGTGCTTCTCCGTTTTGGAGTTCGGCTCCGGCACGCTGAACGGTTGTACGGCAGAGCAAGCGCGGAGCCCCGGTGCTAGTGGGGCTGTGAAAGGGCATGTGTGGTGCTGGGCACTGGGGCTGCTGGATGCTGGGCACGGCTGGGTGAGGGCACTTGGGTTGCGGCGTGTTGGGCACGGGGGGTGCTCAGTGCTGAGCATGTCCGTGTGCTGAGCATGTGCGTGTGCTGGATGCTGGGCGCTTGGGGTGCCCTCTGCGAGGCGCTGAGAGTGCTGCAGTTCGGGGAGATGTGTGCTGGTGGCTTGGCATGTACCGGCGTCGAGCAAGCAGCCCGCAGCACCTGGACATGCCCAGCACGCAGGAACCCAGTGCCCCGCACACCCAGCCACCTCCAGCACTCAACCCCTGAGCACCAGCATCCGAATATCGAGCACCTGGCCGTCGCGAGCACTGCCAGCTCCTGAGCAAGCCCAGCAACACACATCCAGTACACCGTACCTGGACGTGCCCAGCACCCCCAGCTCCCAGTCCTTGGACACGCCCAGCACCGGGACATGCACGGCACATAGCATGCCAGTGCCCAGCATGCATCCCCTCTCCATGCTATAGGGACAACCCAGCTCACCTAACTGAACGTCCCCATCCATCCTGTCCCCATGCCAGAGGGATGTCCCCGCTTCAGGAGAATGGTCCCATCCAATTCCCCTGGGCTCCAGCGAGTGTCAGAGGTACGGGGTAAAGGAAGCCCAGAGCCCCTTGCCTTGTGCGGCTGTGAAGGGCTTGCGAAGGGAAGGTGCGAGCCGCCAACACCTTTCGGTCTCGGCTGATTGTGAGTTGGAGCCCGACGGGGTGCTTCTCCGTTTTGGAGTTCGGCTCCGGCACGCTGGACGGTTGTACGGCAGAGCAAGCGCGGAGCCCCGGTGCTAGTGGGGCTGTGAAAGGGCATGTGTGGTGCTGGGCACTGGGGCTGCTGGATGCTGGGCACGGCTGGGTGAGGGCACTTGGGTTGCGGCGTGTTGGGCACGGGGGGTGCTCAGTGCTGAGCATGTGCGTGTGCTGGATGCTGGGCGCTTGGGGTGCCCTCTGCGAGGCGCTGAGAGTGCTGGCTGCTGAGCAGTTCGGGGAGATGGGTGCTGGTGGCTTGGCATGTACCGGCGTCGAGCAAGCAGCCCGCAGCACCTGGACATGCCCAGCACCCAGGAACCCAGTGCCCCGCACACCCAGCCACCTCCAGCACTCAGCCCCTGGGCACCCGAGCACCAGCATCCGAATATCGAGCACCTGGCCGTCGCGAGCACTGCCAGCTCCTGAGCAAGCCCAGCAACACACATCCAGTACACCGTACCTGGCCGTGCCCAGTACCCAGCACCCCCAGCTCCCAGTCCTTGGACATGCCCAGCACCGGGACATGCACGGCACACAGCATGCCAGTGCCCAGCATGCATCCCCGCTCCATGCCAGAGGGACATCGCACCCCACCTCAGGAGAACGTCCCCATGCTAGAGGGATGTCCCCACTCCACTTCAGGAGAATGGCCCCATCCAACCCCACGGGGCTCCAGTGAACGTCGGAGGTACGGGGTAGAGGAAGCCCAGAGCCCCTCGCTTTTCCGGCTGCGAAGGCCTTGCGAAGGGAAGGTGCGAGCCGCCAACACCTTTCGGTCTCGGCTGATTGTGAGTTGGAGCCCGACGGGGTGCTTCTCCGTTTTGGAGTTCGGCTCCGGCACGCTGGACGGTTGTACGGCAGAGCAAGCGCGGAGCCCCGGTGCTAGTGGGGCTGTGAAAGGGCATGTGTGGTGCTGGGCACTGGGGCTGCTGGATGCTGGGCACGGCTGGGTGAGGGCACTTGGGTTGCGGCGTGTTGGGCACGGGGGTACTCAGTGCTGAGCATGTCCGTGTGCTGAGCATGTGCGTGTGCTGGATGCTGGGCGCTTGGGGTGCCCTCTGCGAGGCGCTGAGAGTGCTGGCTGCTGAGCAGTTCGGGGAGATGGGTGCTGGTGGCTTGGCATGTACCGGCGTCGAGCAAGCAGCCCGCAGCACCTGGACATGCCCAGCACGCAGGAACCCAGTGCCCCGCACACCCAGCCACCTCCAGCACTCAACCCCTGAGCACCAGCATCCGAATATCGAGCACCTGGCCGTCGCGAGCACTGCCAGCTCCTGAGCAAGCCCAGCAACACACATCCAGTACACCGTACCTGGACGTGCCCAGTACCCAGCACCCCCAGCTCCCAGTCCTTGGACACGCCCAGCACCGGGACATGCACGGCACATAGCATGCCAGTGCCCAGCATGCATCCCCTCTCCATGCTATAGGGACAACCCAGCTCACCTAACTGAACGTCCCCATCCATCCTGTCCCCATGCCAGAGGGATGTCCCCGCTTCAGGAGAATGGTCCCATCCAATTCCCCTGGGCTCCAGCGAGTGTCAGAGGTACGGGGTAAAGGAAGCCCAGAGCCCCTTGCCTTGTGCGGCTGTGAAGGGCTTGCGAAGGGAAGGTGCGAGCCGCCAACACCTTTCGGTCTCGGCTGATTGTGAGTTGGAGCCCGACGGGGTGCTTCTCCGTTTTGGAGTTCGGCTCCGGCACGCTGGACGGTTGTACGGCAGAGCAAGCGCGGAGCCCCGGTGCTAGTGGGGCTGTGAAAGGGCATGTGTGGTGCTGGGCACTGGGGCTGCTGGATGCTGGGCACGGCTGGGTGAGGGCACTTGGGTTGCGGCGTGTTGGGCACGGGGGTACTCAGTGCTGAGCATGTCCGTGTGCTGAGCATGTGCGTGTGCTGGATGCTGGGCGCTTGGGGTGCCCTCTGCGAGGCGCTGAGAGTGCTGGCTGCTGAGCAGTTCGGGGAGATGGGTGCTGGTGGCTTGGCATGTACCGGCGTCGAGCAAGCAGCCCGCAGCACCTGGACATGCCCAGCACGCAGGAACCCAGTGCCCCGCACACCCAGCCACCTCCAGCACTCAACCCCTGAGCACCAGCATCCGAATATCGAGCACCTGGCCGTCGCGAGCACTGCCAGCTCCTGAGCAAGCCCAGCAACACACATCCAGTACACCGTACCTGGACGTGCCCAGCACCCCCAGCTCCCAGTCCTTGGACACGCCCAGCACCGGGACATGCACGGCACATAGCATGCCAGTGCCCAGCATGCATCCCCTCTCCATGCTATAGGGACAACCCAGCTCACCTAACTGAACGTCCCCATCCATCCTGTCCCCATGCCAGAGGGATGTCCCCGCTTCAGGAGAATGGTCCCATCCAATTCCCCTGGGCTCCAGCGAGTGTCAGAGGTACGGGGTAAAGGAAGCCCAGAGCCCCTTGCCTTGTGCGGCTGTGAAGGGCTTGCGAAGGGAAGGTGCGAGCCGCCAACACCTTTCGGTCTCGGCTGATTGTGAGTTGGAGCCCGACGGGGTGCTTCTCCGTTTTGGAGTTCGGCTCCGGCACGCTGGACGGTTGTACGGCAGAGCAAGCGCGGAGCCCCGGTGCTAGTGGGGCTGTGAAAGGGCATGTGTGGTGCTGGGCACTGGGGCTGCTGGATGCTGGGCACGGCTGGGTGAGGGCACTTGGGTTGCGGCGTGTTGGGCACGGGGGGTGCTCAGTGCTGAGCATGTGCGTGTGCTGGATGCTGGGCGCTTGGGGTGCCCTCTGCGAGGCGCTGAGAGTGCTGGCTGCTGAGCAGTTCGGGGAGATGGGTGCTGGTGGCTTGGCATGTACCGGCGTCGAGCAAGCAGCCCGCAGCACCTGGACATGCCCAGCACCCAGGAACGCAGAGCCCCTCACACCCAGCCACCTCCAGCACTCAACCCCTGAGCACCAGCATCCGAATATCGAGCACCTGGCCGTCGCGAGCACTGCCAGCTCCTGAGCAAGCCCAGCAACACACATCCAGTACACCGTACCTGGCCGTGCCCAGTACCCAGCACCCCCAGCTCCCAGTCCTTGGACATGCCCAGCACCGGGACATGCACGGCACACAGCATGCCAGTGCCCAGCATGCATCCCCGCTCCATGCCAGAGGGACATCGCACCCCACCTCAGGAGAACGTCCCCATGCTAGAGGGATGTCCCCACTCCACTTCAGGAGAATGGCCCCATCCAACCCCACGGGGCTCCAGTGAACGTCGGAGGTACGGGGTAGAGGAAGCCCAGAGCCCCTCGCTTTTCCGGCTGCGAAGGCCTTGCGAAGGGAAGGTGCGAGCCGCCAACACCTTTCGGTCTCGGCTGATTGTGAGTTGGAGCCCGACGGGGTGCTTCTCCGTTTTGGAGTTCGGCTCCGGCACGCTGGACGGTTGTACGGCAGAGCAAGCGCGGAGCCCCGGTGCTAGTGGGGCTGTGAAAGGGCATGTGTGGTGCTGGGCACTGGGGCTGCTGGATGCTGGGCACGGCTGGGTGAGGGCACTTGGGTTGCGGCGTGTTGGGCACGGGGGTACTCAGTGCTGAGCATGTCCGTGTGCTGAGCATGTGCGTGTGCTGGATGCTGGGCGCTTGGGGTGCCCTCTGCGAGGCGCTGAGAGTGCTGGCTGCTGAGCAGTTCGGGGAGATGGGTGCTGGTGGCTTGGCATGTACCGGCGTCGAGCAAGCAGCCCGCAGCACCTGGACATGCCCAGCACGCAGGAACCCAGTGCCCCGCACACCCAGCCACCTCCAGCACTCAACCCCTGAGCACCAGCATCCGAATATCGAGCACCTGGCCGTCGCGAGCACTGCCAGCTCCTGAGCAAGCCCAGCAACACACATCCAGTACACCGTACCTGGACGTGCCCAGCACCCCCAGCTCCCAGTCCTTGGACACGCCCAGCACCGGGACATGCACGGCACATAGCATGCCAGTGCCCAGCATGCATCCCCTCTCCATGCTATAGGGACAACCCAGCTCACCTAACTGAACGTCCCCATCCATCCTGTCCCCATGCCAGAGGGATGTCCCCGCTTCAGGAGAATGGTCCCATCCAATTCCCCTGGGCTCCAGCGAGTGTCAGAGGTACGGGGTAAAGGAAGCCCAGAGCCCCTTGCCTTGTGCGGCTGTGAAGGGCTTGCGAAGGGAAGGTGCGAGCCGCCAACACCTTTCGGTCTCGGCTGATTGTGAGTTGGAGCCCGACGGGGTGCTTCTCCGTTTTGGAGTTCGGCTCCGGCACGCTGGACGGTTGTACGGCAGAGCAAGCGCGGAGCCCCGGTGCTAGTGGGGCTGTGAAAGGGCATGTGTGGTGCTGGGCACTGGGGCTGCTGGATGCTGGGCACGGCTGGGTGAGGGCACTTGGGTTGCGGCGTGTTGGGCACGGGGGTACTCAGTGCTGAGCATGTCCGTGTGCTGAGCATGTGCGTGTGCTGGATGCTGGGCGCTTGGGGTGCCCTCTGCGAGGCGCTGAGAGTGCTGGCTGCTGAGCAGTTCGGGGAGATGGGTGCTGGTGGCTTGGCATGTACCGGCGTCGAGCAAGCAGCCCGCAGCACCTGGACATGCCCAGCACGCAGGAACCCAGTGCCCCGCACACCCAGCCACCTCCAGCACTCAACCCCTGAGCACCAGCATCCGAATATCGAGCACCTGGCCGTCGCGAGCACTGCCAGCTCCTGAGCAAGCCCAGCAACACACATCCAGTACACCGTACCTGGACGTGCCCAGCACCCCCAGCTCCCAGTCCTTGGACACGCCCAGCACCGGGACATGCACGGCACATAGCATGCCAGTGCCCAGCATGCATCCCCTCTCCATGCTATAGGGACAACCCAGCTCACCTAACTGAACGTCCCCATCCATCCTGTCCCCATGCCAGAGGGATGTCCCCGCTTCAGGAGAATGGTCCCATCCAATTCCCCTGGGCTCCAGCGAGTGTCAGAGGTACGGGGTAAAGGAAGCCCAGAGCCCCTTGCCTTGTGCGGCTGTGAAGGGCTTGCGAAGGGAAGGTGCGAGCCGCCAACACCTTTCGGTCTCGGCTGATTGTGAGTTGGAGCCCGACGGGGTGCTTCTCCGTTTTGGAGTTCGGCTCCGGCACGCTGGACGGTTGTACGGCAGAGCAAGCGCGGAGCCCCGGTGCTAGTGGGGCTGTGAAAGGGCATGTGTGGTGCTGGGCACTGGGGCTGCTGGATGCTGGGCACGGCTGGGTGAGGGCACTTGGGTTGCGGCGTGTTGGGCACGGGGGGTGCTCAGTGCTGAGCATGTGCGTGTGCTGGATGCTGGGCGCTTGGGGTGCCCTCTGCGAGGCGCTGAGAGTGCTGGCTGCTGAGCAGTTCGGGGAGATGGGTGCTGGTGGCTTGGCATGTACCGGCGTCGAGCAAGCAGCCCGCAGCACCTGGACATGCCCAGCACCCAGGAACCCAGTGCCCCGCACACCCAGCCACCTCCAGCACTCAGCCCCTGGGCACCCGAGCACCAGCATCCGAATATCGAGCACCTGGCCGTCGCGAGCACTGCCAGCTCCTGAGCAAGCCCAGCAACACACATCCAGTACACCGTACCTGGCCGTGCCCAGTACCCAGCACCCCCAGCTCCCAGTCCTTGGACATGCCCAGCACCGGGACATGCACGGCACACAGCATGCCAGTGCCCAGCATGCATCCCCGCTCCATGCCAGAGGGACATCGCACCCCACCTCAGGAGAACGTCCCCATGCTAGAGGGATGTCCCCACTCCACTTCAGGAGAATGGCCCCATCCAACCCCACGGGGCTCCAGTGAACGTCGGAGGTACGGGGTAGAGGAAGCCCAGAGCCCCTCGCTTTTCCGGCTGCGAAGGCCTTGCGAAGGGAAGGTGCGAGCCGCCAACACCTTTCGGTCTCGGCTGATTGTGAGTTGGAGCCCGACGGGGTGCTTCTCCGTTTTGGAGTTCGGCTCCGGCACGCTGGACGGTTGTACGGCAGAGCAAGCGCGGAGCCCCGGTGCTAGTGGGGCTGTGAAAGGGCATGTGTGGTGCTGGGCACTGGGGCTGCTGGATGCTGGGCACGGCTGGGTGAGGGCACTTGGGTTGCGGCGTGTTGGGCACGGGGGTACTCAGTGCTGAGCATGTCCGTGTGCTGAGCATGTGCGTGTGCTGGATGCTGGGCGCTTGGGGTGCCCTCTGCGAGGCGCTGAGAGTGCTGGCTGCTGAGCAGTTCGGGGAGATGGGTGCTGGTGGCTTGGCATGTACCGGCGTCGAGCAAGCAGCCCGCAGCACCTGGACATGCCCAGCACGCAGGAACCCAGTGCCCCGCACACCCAGCCACCTCCAGCACTCAACCCCTGAGCACCAGCATCCGAATATCGAGCACCTGGCCGTCGCGAGCACTGCCAGCTCCTGAGCAAGCCCAGCAACACACATCCAGTACACCGTACCTGGACGTGCCCAGCACCCCCAGCTCCCAGTCCTTGGACACGCCCAGCACCGGGACATGCACGGCACATAGCATGCCAGTGCCCAGCATGCATCCCCTCTCCATGCTATAGGGACAACCCAGCTCACCTAACTGAACGTCCCCATCCATCCTGTCCCCATGCCAGAGGGATGTCCCCGCTTCAGGAGAATGGTCCCATCCAATTCCCCTGGGCTCCAGCGAGTGTCAGAGGTACGGGGTAAAGGAAGCCCAGAGCCCCTTGCCTTGTGCGGCTGTGAAGGGCTTGCGAAGGGAAGGTGCGAGCCGCCAACACCTTTCGGTCTCGGCTGATTGTGAGTTGGAGCCCGACGGGGTGCTTCTCCGTTTTGGAGTTCGGCTCCGGCACGCTGGACGGTTGTACGGCAGAGCAAGCGCGGAGCCCCGGTGCTAGTGGGGCTGTGAAAGGGCATGTGTGGTGCTGGGCACTGGGGCTGCTGGATGCTGGGCACGGCTGGGTGAGGGCACTTGGGTTGCGGCGTGTTGGGCACGGGGGTACTCAGTGCTGAGCATGTCCGTGTGCTGAGCATGTGCGTGTGCTGGATGCTGGGCGCTTGGGGTGCCCTCTGCGAGGCGCTGAGAGTGCTGGCTGCTGAGCAGTTCGGGGAGATGGGTGCTGGTGGCTTGGCATGTACCGGCGTCGAGCAAGCAGCCCGCAGCACCTGGACATGCCCAGCACGCAGGAACCCAGTGCCCCGCACACCCAGCCACCTCCAGCACTCAACCCCTGAGCACCAGCATCCGAATATCGAGCACCTGGCCGTCGCGAGCACTGCCAGCTCCTGAGCAAGCCCAGCAACACACATCCAGTACACCGTACCTGGACGTGCCCAGCACCCCCAGCTCCCAGTCCTTGGACACGCCCAGCACCGGGACATGCACGGCACATAGCATGCCAGTGCCCAGCATGCATCCCCTCTCCATGCTATAGGGACAACCCAGCTCACCTAACTGAACGTCCCCATCCATCCTGTCCCCATGCCAGAGGGATGTCCCCGCTTCAGGAGAATGGTCCCATCCAATTCCCCTGGGCTCCAGCGAGTGTCAGAGGTACGGGGTAAAGGAAGCCCAGAGCCCCTTGCCTTGTGCGGCTGTGAAGGGCTTGCGAAGGGAAGGTGCGAGCCGCCAACACCTTTCGGTCTCGGCTGATTGTGAGTTGGAGCCCGACGGGGTGCTTCTCCGTTTTGGAGTTCGGCTCCGGCACGCTGGACGGTTGTACGGCAGAGCAAGCGCGGAGCCCCGGTGCTAGTGGGGCTGTGAAAGGGCATGTGTGGTGCTGGGCACTGGGGCTGCTGGATGCTGGGCACGGCTGGGTGAGGGCACTTGGGTTGCGGCGTGTTGGGCACGGGGGGTGCTCAGTGCTGAGCATGTGCGTGTGCTGGATGCTGGGCGCTTGGGGTGCCCTCTGCGAGGCGCTGAGAGTGCTGGCTGCTGAGCAGTTCGGGGAGATGGGTGCTGGTGGCTTGGCATGTACCGGCGTCGAGCAAGCAGCCCGCAGCACCTGGACATGCCCAGCACGCAGGAACCCAGTGCCCCGCACACCCAGCCACCTCCAGCACTCAGCCCCTGGGCACCCGAGCACCAGCATCCGAATATCGAGCACCTGGCCGTCGCGAGCACTGCCAGCTCCTGAGCAAGCCCAGCAACACACATCCAGTACACCGTACCTGGCCGTGCGCAGTACCCAGCACCCCCAGCTCCCAGTCCTTGGACATGCCCAGCACCGGGACATGCACGGCACACAGCATGCCAGTGCCCAGCATGCATCCCCTCTCCATGCCAGAGGGACATCGCACCCCACCTCAGGAGAACGTCCCCATGCTAGAGGGATGTCCCCACTCCACTTCAGGAGAATGGCCCCATCCAACCCCACGGGGCTCCAGTGAACGTCGGAGGTACGGGGTAGAGGAAGCCCAGAGCCCCTCGCTTTTCCGGCTGCGAAGGCCTTGCGAAGGGAAGGTGCGAGCCGCCAACACCTTTCGGTCTCGGCTGATTGTGAGTTGGAGCCCGACGGGGTGCTTCTCCGTTTTGGAGTTCGGCTCCGGCACGCTGGACGGTTGTACGGCAGAGCAAGTGCGGAGCCTCGGTGCTAGTGGGGCTGTGAAAGGGCATGTGTGGTGCTGGGCACTGGGGCTGCTGGATGCTGGGCACGGCTGGGTGAGGGCACTTGGGTTGCGGCGTGTTGGGCACGGGGGGTGCTCAGTGCTGAGCATGTGCGTGTGCTGGATGCTGGGCGCTTGGGGTGCCCTCTGCGAGGCGCTGAGAGTGCTGGCTGCTGAGCAGTTCGGGGAGATGGGTGCTGGTGGCTTGGCATGTACCGGCGTCGAGCAAGCAGCCCGCAGCACCTGGACATGCCCAGCACCCAGGAACGCAGCGCCCCTCACACCCAGCCACCTCCAGCACTCAACCCCCGAGCACCAGCATCCGAATATCGAGCACCTGGCCGTCGCGAGCACTGCCAGCTCCTGAGCAAGCCCAGCAACACACATCCAGTACACCGTACCTGGCCGTGCCCGGTACCCAGCACCCCCAGCTCCCAGTCCTTGGACACGCCCAGCACCGGGACATGCACGGCACACAGCATGCCAGTGCCCGGCATGCATCCCCTCTCCATACCAGAGGGACATCGCACCCCACCTCAGGAGAACGTCCCCATGCTAGAGGGATGTCCCCACTCCACTTCAGGAGAATGGCCCCATCCAACCCCACGGGGCTCCAGTGAACGTCGGAGGTACGGGGTAGAGGAAGCCCAGAGCCCCTCGCTTTTCCGGCTGCGAAGGGCTTGCGAAGGGAAGGTGCGAGCCGCCAACACCTTTCGGTCTCGGCTGATTGTGAGTTGGAGCCCGACGGGGTGCTTCTCCGTTTTGGAGTTCGGCTCCGGCACGCTGGACGGTTGTACGGCAGAGCAAGTGCGGAGCCCCGGTGCTAGTGGGGCTGTGAAAGGGCATGTGTGGTGCTGGGCACTGGGGCTGCTGCACGGCTGGGTGAGGGCACTTGGGTTGCGGCGTGTTGGGCACGGGGGATGCTCAGTGCTGAGCATGTGCGTGTGCTGGATGCTGGGCGCTTGGTGTGCACTCTGCGAGGCGCTGAGAGTGCTGGCTGCTGAGCAGTTCGGGGAGATGGGTGCTGGTGGCTTGGCATGTACCGGCGTCGAGCAAGCAGCCCGCAGCACCTGGACATGCCCAGCACCCAGGAACCCAGTGCCCCGCACACCCAGCCACCTCCAGCACTCAGCCCCTGGGCACCCGAGCACCAGCATCCGAATATCGAGCACCTGGCCGTCGCGAGCACTGCCAGCTCCTGAGCAAGCCCAGCAACACACATCCAGTACACCGTACCTGGCCGTACCCAGCACCCCCAGCTCCCAGTCCTTGGACATGCCCAGCACCGGGACATGCACGGCACACAGCATGCCAGTGCCCAGCATGCATCCCCTCTCCATGCCAGAGGGACATCGCACCCCACCTCAGGAGAACGTCCCCATGCTAGAGGGATGTCCCCACTCCACTTCAGGAGAATGGCCCCATCCAACCCCACGGGGCTCCAGTGAACGTCGGAGGTACGGGGTAGAGGAAGCCCAGAGCCCCTCGCTTTTCCGGCTGCGAAGGGCTTGCGAAGGGAAGGTGCGAGCCGCCAACACCTTTCGGTCTCGGCTGATTGTGAGTTGGAGCCTGACGGGGTGCTTCTCCGTTTTGGAGTTCGGCTCCGGCACGCTGGACGGTTGTACGGCAGAGCAAGCGCGGAGCCCCGGTGCTAGTGGGGCTGTGAAAGGGCATGTGTGGTGCTGGGCACTGGGGCTGCTGGATGCTGGGCACGGCTGGGTGAGGGCACTTGGGTTGCGGCGTGTTGGGCACGGGGGGTGCTCAGTGCTGAGCATGTGCGTGTGCTGGATGCTGGGCGCTTGGGGTGCCCTCTGCGAGGCGCTGAGAGTGCTGGCTGCTGAGCAGTTCGGGGAGATGGGTGCTGGTGGCTTGGCATGTACCGGCGTCGAGCAAGCAGCCCGCAGCACCTGGACATGCCCAGCACGCAGGAACCCAGTGCCCCGCACACCCAGCCACCTCCAGCACTCAACCCCTGAGCACCAGCATCCGAATATCGAGCACCTGGCCGTCGCGAGCACTGCCAGCTCCTGAGCAAGCCCAGCAACACACATCCAGTACACCGTACCTGGACGTGCCCAGCACCCCCAGCTCCCAGTCCTTGGACACGCCCAGCACCGGGACATGCACGGCACATAGCATGCCAGTGCCCAGCATGCATCCCCTCTCCATGCTATAGGGACAACCCAGCTCACCTAACTGAACGTCCCCATCCATCCTGTCCCCATGCCAGAGGGATGTCCCCGCTTCAGGAGAATGGTCCCATCCAATTCCCCTGGGCTCCAGCGAGTGTCAGAGGTACGGGGTAAAGGAAGCCCAGAGCCCCTTGCCTTGTGCGGCTGTGAAGGGCTTGCGAAGGGAAGGTGCGAGCCGCCAACACCTTTCGGTCTCGGCTGATTGTGAGTTGGAGCCCGACGGGGTGCTTCTCCGTTTTGGAGTTCGGCTCCGGCACGCTGGACGGTTGTACGGCAGAGCAAGCGCGGAGCCCCGGTGCTAGTGGGGCTGTGAAAGGGCATGTGTGGTGCTGGGCACTGGGGCTGCTGGATGCTGGGCACGGCTGGGTGAGGGCACTTGGGTTGCGGCGTGTTGGGCACGGGGGGTGCTCAGTGCTGAGCATGTGCGTGTGCTGGATGCTGGGCGCTTGGGGTGCCCTCTGCGAGGCGCTGAGAGTGCTGGCTGCTGAGCAGTTCGGGGAGATGGGTGCTGGTGGCTTGGCATGTACCGGCGTCGAGCAAGCAGCCCGCAGCACCTGGACATGCCCAGCACGCAGGAACCCAGTGCCCCGCACACCCAGCCACCTCCAGCACTCAACCCCTGAGCACCAGCATCCGAATATCGAGCACCTGGCCGTCGCGAGCACTGCCAGCTCCTGAGCAAGCCCAGCAACACACATCCAGTACACCGTACCTGGACGTGCCCAGCACCCCCAGCTCCCAGTCCTTGGACACGCCCAGCACCGGGACATGCACGGCACATAGCATGCCAGTGCCCAGCATGCATCCCCTCTCCATGCTATAGGGACAACCCAGCTCACCTAACTGAACGTCCCCATCCATCCTGTCCCCATGCCAGAGGGATGTCCCCGCTTCAGGAGAATGGTCCCATCCAATTCCCCTGGGCTCCAGCGAGTGTCAGAGGTACGGGGTAAAGGAAGCCCAGAGCCCCTTGCCTTGTGCGGCTGTGAAGGGCTTGCGAAGGGAAGGTGCGAGCCGCCAACACCTTTCGGTCTCGGCTGATTGTGAGTTGGAGCCCGACGGGGTGCTTCTCCGTTTTGGAGTTCGGCTCCGGCACGCTGGACGGTTGTACGGCAGAGCAAGCGCGGAGCCCCGGTGCTAGTGGGGCTGTGAAAGGGCATGTGTGGTGCTGGGCACTGGGGCTGCTGGATGCTGGGCACGGCTGGGTGAGGGCACTTGGGTTGCGGCGTGTTGGGCACGGGGGTACTCAGTGCTGAGCATGTCCGTGTGCTGAGCATGTGCGTGTGCTGGATGCTGGGCGCTTGGGGTGCCCTCTGCGAGGCGCTGAGAGTGCTGGCTGCTGAGCAGTTCGGGGAGATGGGTGCTGGTGGCTTGGCATGTACCGGCGTCGAGCAAGCAGCCCGCAGCACCTGGACATGCCCAGCACGCAGGAACCCAGTGCCCCGCACACCCAGCCACCTCCAGCACTCAACCCCTGGGCACCCGAGCACCAGCATCCGAATATCGAGCACCTGGCCGTCGCGAGCACTGCCAGCTCCTGAGCAAGCCCAGCAACACACATCCAGTACACCGTACCTGGACGTGCCCAGCACCCCCAGCTCCCAGTCCTTGGACACGCCCAGCACCGGGACATGCACGGCACATAGCATGCCAGTGCCCAGCATGCATCCCCTCTCCATGCTATAGGGACAACCCAGCTCACCTAACTGAACGTCCCCATCCATCCTGTCCCCATGCCAGAGGGATGTCCCCGCTTCAGGAGAATGGTCCCATCCAATTCCCCTGGGCTCCAGCGAGTGTCAGAGGTACGGGGTAAAGGAAGCCCAGAGCCCCTTGCCTTGTGCGGCTGTGAAGGGCTTGCGAAGGGAAGGTGCGAGCCGCCAACACCTTTCGGTCTCGGCTGATTGTGAGTTGGAGCCCGACGGGGTGCTTCTCCGTTTTGGAGTTCGGCTCCGGCACGCTGGACGGTTGTACGGCAGAGCAAGCGCGGAGCCCCGGTGCTAGTGGGGCTGTGAAAGGGCATGTGTGGTGCTGGGCACTGGGGCTGCTGGATGCTGGGCACGGCTGGGTGAGGGCACTTGGGTTGCGGCGTGTTGGGCACGGGGGGTGCTCAGTGCTGAGCATGTGCGTGTGCTGGATGCTGGGCGCTTGGGGTGCCCTCTGCGAGGCGCTGAGAGTGCTGGCTGCTGAGCAGTTCGGGGAGATGGGTGCTGGTGGCTTGGCATGTACCGGCGTCGAGCAAGCAGCCCGCAGCACCTGGACATGCCCAGCACGCAGGAACCCAGTGCCCCGCACACCCAGCCACCTCCAGCACTCAACCCCTGAGCACCAGCATCCGAATATCGAGCACCTGGCCGTCGCGAGCACTGCCAGCTCCTGAGCAAGCCCAGCAACACACATCCAGTACACCGTACCTGGACGTGCCCAGCACCCCCAGCTCCCAGTCCTTGGACACGCCCAGCACCGGGACATGCACGGCACATAGCATGCCAGTGCCCAGCATGCATCCCCTCTCCATGCTATAGGGACAACCCAGCTCACCTAACTGAACGTCCCCATCCATCCTGTCCCCATGCCAGAGGGATGTCCCCGCTTCAGGAGAATGGTCCCATCCAATTCCCCTGGGCTCCAGCGAGTGTCAGAGGTACGGGGTAAAGGAAGCCCAGAGCCCCTTGCCTTGTGCGGCTGTGAAGGGCTTGCGAAGGGAAGGTGCGAGCCGCCAACACCTTTCGGTCTCGGCTGATTGTGAGTTGGAGCCCGACGGGGTGCTTCTCCGTTTTGGAGTTCGGCTCCGGCACGCTGGACGGTTGTACGGCAGAGCAAGCGCGGAGCCCCGGTGCTAGTGGGGCTGTGAAAGGGCATGTGTGGTGCTGGGCACTGGGGCTGCTGGATGCTGGGCACGGCTGGGTGAGGGCACTTGGGTTGCGGCGTGTTGGGCACGGGGGTACTCAGTGCTGAGCATGTCCGTGTGCTGAGCATGTCCGTGTGCTGGATGCTGGGCGCTTGGGGTGCCCTCTGCGAGGCGCTGAGAGTGCTGGCTGCTGAGCAGTTCGGGGAGATGGGTGCTGGTGGCTTGGCATGTACCGGCGTCGAGCAAGCAGCCCGCAGCACCTGGACATGCCCAGCACGCAGGAACCCAGTGCCCCGCACACCCAGCCACCTCCAGCACTCAACCCCTGGGCACCCGAGCACCAGCATCCGAATATCGAGCACCTGGCCGTCGCGAGCACTGCCAGCTCCTGAGCAAGCCCAGCAACACACATCCAGTACACCGTACCTGGACGTGCCCAGCACCCCCAGCTCCCAGTCCTTGGACACGCCCAGCACCGGGACATGCACGGCACATAGCATGCCAGTGCCCAGCATGCATCCCCTCTCCATGCTATAGGGACAACCCAGCTCACCTAACTGAACGTCCCCATCCATCCTGTCCCCATGCCAGAGGGATGTCCCCGCTTCAGGAGAATGGTCCCATCCAATTCCCCTGGGCTCCAGCGAGTGTCAGAGGTACGGGGTAAAGGAAGCCCAGAGCCCCTTGCCTTGTGCGGCTGTGAAGGGCTTGCGAAGGGAAGGTGCGAGCCGCCAACACCTTTCGGTCTCGGCTGATTGTGAGTTGGAGCCCGACGGGGTGCTTCTCCGTTTTGGAGTTCGGCTCCGGCACGCTGGACGGTTGTACGGCAGAGCAAGCGCGGAGCCCCGGTGCTAGTGGGGCTGTGAAAGGGCATGTGTGGTGCTGGGCACTGGGGCTGCTGGATGCTGGGCACGGCTGGGTGAGGGCACTTGGGTTGCGGCGTGTTGGGCACGGGGGGTGCTCAGTGCTGAGCATGTGCGTGTGCTGGATGCTGGGCGCTTGGGGTGCCCTCTGCGAGGCGCTGAGAGTGCTGGCTGCTGAGCAGTTCGGGGAGATGGGTGCTGGTGGCTTGGCATGTACCGGCGTCGAGCAAGCAGCCCGCAGCACCTGGACATGCCCAGCACCCAGGAACCCAGTGCCCCGCACACCCAGCCACCTCCAGCACTCAGCCCCTGGGCACCCGAGCACCAGCATCCGAATATCGAGCACCTGGCCGTCGCGAGCACTGCCAGCTCCTGAGCAAGCCCAGCAACACACATCCAGTACACCGTACCTGGCCGTGCCCAGTACCCAGCACCCCCAGCTCCCAGTCCTTGGACATGCCCAGCACCGGGACATGCACGGCACACAGCATGCCAGTGCCCAGCATGCATCCCCGCTCCATGCCAGAGGGACATCGCACCCCACCTCAGGAGAACGTCCCCATGCTAGAGGGATGTCCCCACTCCACTTCAGGAGAATGGCCCCATCCAACCCCACGGGGCTCCAGTGAACGTCGGAGGTACGGGGTAGAGGAAGCCCAGAGCCCCTCGCTTTTCCGGCTGCGAAGGGCTTGCGAAGGGAAGGTGCGAGCCGCCAACACCTTTCGGTCTCGGCTGATTGTGAGTTGGAGCCCGACGGGGTGCTTCTCCGTTTTGGAGTTCGGCTCCGGCACGCTGGACGGTTGTACGGCAGAGCAAGTGCGGAGCCTCGGTGCTAGTGGGGCTGTGAAAGGGCATGTGTGGTGCTGGGCACTGGGGCTGCTGGATGCTGGGCACGGCTGGGTGAGGGCACTTGGGTTGCGGCGTGTTGGGCACGGGGGGTGCTCAGTGCTGAGCATGTGCGTGTGCTGGATGCTGGGCGCTTGGGGTGCCCTCTGCGAGGCGCTGAGAGTGCTGGCTGCTGAGCAGTTCGGGGAGATGGGTGCTGGTGGCTTGGCATGTACCGGCGTCGAGCAAGCAGCCCGCAGCACCTGGACATGCCCAGCACCCAGGAACGCAGCGCCCCTCACACCCAGCCACCTCCAGCACTCAACCCCCGAGCACCAGCATCCGAATATCGAGCACCTGGCCGTCGCGAGCACTGCCAGCTCCTGAGCAAGCCCAGCAACACACATCCAGTACACCGTACCTGGCCGTGCCCGGTACCCAGCACCCCCAGCTCCCAGTCCTTGGACACGCCCAGCACCGGGACATGCACGGCACACAGCATGCCAGTGCCCGGCATGCATCCCCTCTCCATACCAGAGGGACATCGCACCCCACCTCAGGAGAACGTCCCCATGCTAGAGGGATGTCCCCACTCCACTTCAGGAGAATGGCCCCATCCAACCCCACGGGGCTCCAGTGAACGTCGGAGGTACGGGGTAGAGGAAGCCCAGAGCCCCTCGCTTTTCCGGCTGCGAAGGGCTTGCGAAGGGAAGGTGCGAGCCGCCAACACCTTTCGGTCTCGGCTGATTGTGAGTTGGAGCCCGACGGGGTGCTTCTCCGTTTTGGAGTTCGGCTCCGGCACGCTGGACGGTTGTACGGCAGAGCAAGTGCGGAGCCCCGGTGCTAGTGGGGCTGTGAAAGGGCATGTGTGGTGCTGGGCACTGGGGCTGCTGCACGGCTGGGTGAGGGCACTTGGGTTGCGGCGTGTTGGGCACGGGGGATGCTCAGTGCTGAGCATGTGCGTGTGCTGGATGCTGGGCGCTTGGTGTGCACTCTGCGAGGCGCTGAGAGTGCTGGCTGCTGAGCAGTTCGGGGAGATGGGTGCTGGTGGCTTGGCATGTACCGGCGTCGAGCAAGCAGCCCGCAGCACCTGGACATGCCCAGCACCCAGGAACCCAGTGCCCCGCACACCCAGCCACCTCCAGCACTCAGCCCCTGGGCACCCGAGCACCAGCATCCGAATATCGAGCACCTGGCCGTCGCGAGCACTGCCAGCTCCTGAGCAAGCCCAGCAACACACATCCAGTACACCGTACCTGGCCGTACCCAGCACCCCCAGCTCCCAGTCCTTGGACATGCCCAGCACCGGGACATGCACGGCACACAGCATGCCAGTGCCCAGCATGCATCCCCTCTCCATGCCAGAGGGACATCGCACCCCACCTCAGGAGAACGTCCCCATGCTAGAGGGATGTCCCCACTCCACTTCAGGAGAATGGCCCCATCCAACCCCACGGGGCTCCAGTGAACGTCGGAGGTACGGGGTAGAGGAAGCCCAGAGCCCCTCGCTTTTCCGGCTGCGAAGGCCTTGCGAAGGGAAGGTGCGAGCCGCCAACACCTTTCGGTCTCGGCTGATTGTGAGTTGGAGCCTGACGGGGTGCTTCTCCGTTTTGGAGTTCGGCTCCGGCACGCTGGACGGTTGTACGGCAGAGCAAGCGCGGAGCCCCGGTGCTAGTGGGGCTGTGAAAGGGCATGTGTGGTGCTGGGCACTGGGGCTGCTGGATGCTGGGCACGGCTGGGTGAGGGCACTTGGGTTGCGGCGTGTTGGGCACGGGGGGTGCTCAGTGCTGAGCATGTGCGTGTGCTGGATGCTGGGCGCTTGGGGTGCCCTCTGCGAGGCGCTGAGAGTGCTGGCTGCTGAGCAGTTCGGGGAGATGGGTGCTGGTGGCTTGGCATGTACCGGCGTCGAGCAAGCAGCCCGCAGCACCTGGACATGCCCAGCACGCAGGAACCCAGTGCCCCGCACACCCAGCCACCTCCAGCACTCAACCCCTGAGCACCAGCATCCGAATATCGAGCACCTGGCCGTCGCGAGCACTGCCAGCTCCTGAGCAAGCCCAGCAACACACATCCAGTACACCGTACCTGGACGTGCCCAGCACCCCCAGCTCCCAGTCCTTGGACACGCCCAGCACCGGGACATGCACGGCACATAGCATGCCAGTGCCCAGCATGCATCCCCTCTCCATGCTATAGGGACAACCCAGCTCACCTAACTGAACGTCCCCATCCATCCTGTCCCCATGCCAGAGGGATGTCCCCGCTTCAGGAGAATGGTCCCATCCAATTCCCCTGGGCTCCAGCGAGTGTCAGAGGTACGGGGTAAAGGAAGCCCAGAGCCCCTTGCCTTGTGCGGCTGTGAAGGGCTTGCGAAGGGAAGGTGCGAGCCGCCAACACCTTTCGGTCTCGGCTGATTGTGAGTTGGAGCCCGACGGGGTGCTTCTCCGTTTTGGAGTTCGGCTCCGGCACGCTGGACGGTTGTACGGCAGAGCAAGCGCGGAGCCCCGGTGCTAGTGGGGCTGTGAAAGGGCATGTGTGGTGCTGGGCACTGGGGCTGCTGGATGCTGGGCACGGCTGGGTGAGGGCACTTGGGTTGCGGCGTGTTGGGCACGGGGGGTGCTCAGTGCTGAGCATGTGCGTGTGCTGGATGCTGGGCGCTTGGGGTGCCCTCTGCGAGGCGCTGAGAGTGCTGGCTGCTGAGCAGTTCGGGGAGATGGGTGCTGGTGGCTTGGCATGTACCGGCGTCGAGCAAGCAGCCCGCAGCACCTGGACATGCCCAGCACCCAGGAACCCAGTGCCCCGCACACCCAGCCACCTCCAGCACTCAGCCCCTGGGCACCCGAGCACCAGCATCCGAATATCGAGCACCTGGCCGTCGCGAGCACTGCCAGCTCCTGAGCAAGCCCAGCAACACACATCCAGTACACCGTACCTGGACGTGCCCAGCACCCCCAGCTCCCAGTCCTTGGACACGCCCAGCACCGGGACATGCACGGCACATAGCATGCCAGTGCCCAGCATGCATCCCCTCTCCATGCTATAGGGACAACCCAGCTCACCTAACTGAACGTCCCCATCCATCCTGTCCCCATGCCAGAGGGATGTCCCCGCTTCAGGAGAATGGTCCCATCCAATTCCCCTGGGCTCCAGCGAGTGTCAGAGGTACGGGGTAAAGGAAGCCCAGAGCCCCTTGCCTTGTGCGGCTGTGAAGGGCTTGCGAAGGGAAGGTGCGAGCCGCCAACACCTTTCGGTCTCGGCTGATGGTGAGTTGGAGCCCGACGGGGTGCTTCTCCGTTTTGGAGTTCGGCTCCGGCACGCTGGACGGTTGTACGGCAGAGCAAGCGCGGAGCCCCGGTGCTAGTGGGGCTGTGAAAGGGCATGTGTGGTGCTGGGCACTGGGGCTGCTGGATGCTGGGCACGGCTGGGTGAGGGCACTTGGGTTGCGGCGTGTTGGGCACGGGGGGTGCTCAGTGCTGAGCATGTGCGTGTGCTGGATGCTGGGCGCTTGGGGTGCCCTCTGCGAGGCGCTGAGAGTGCTGGCTGCTGAGCAGTTCGGGGAGATGGGTGCTGGTGGCTTGGCATGTACCGGCGTCGAGCAAGCAGCCCGCAGCACCTGGACATGCCCAGCACGCAGGAACCCAGTGCCCCGCACACCCAGCCACCTCCAGCACTCAGCCCCTGGGCACCCGAGCACCAGCATCCGAATATCGAGCACCTGGCCGTCGCGAGCACTGCCAGCTCCTGAGCAAGCCCAGCAACACACATCCAGTACACCGTACCTGGACGTGCCCAGTACCCAGCACCCCCAGCTCCCAGTCCTTGGACATGCCCAGCACCGGGACATGCACGGCACACAGCATGCCAGTGCCCAGCATGCATCCCCGCTCCATGCCAGAGGGACATCGCACCCCACCTCAGGAGAACGTCCCCATGCTAGAGGGATGTCCCCACTCCACTTCAGGAGAATGGCCCCATCCAACCCCACGGGGCTCCAGTGAACGTCGGAGGTACGGGGTAGAGGAAGCCCAGAGCCCCTCGCTTTTCCGGCTGCGAAGGGCTTGCGAAGGGAAGGTGCGAGCCGCCAACACCTTTCGGTCTCGGCTGATTGTGAGTTGGAGCCCGACGGGGTGCTTCTCCGTTTTGGAGTTCGGCTCCGGCACGCTGGACGGTTGTACGGCAGAGCAAGCGCGGAGCCCCGGTGCTAGTGGGGCTGTGAAAGGGCATGTGTGGTGCTGGGCACTGGGGCTGCTGGATGCTGGGCACGGCTGGGTGAGGGCACTTGGGTTGCGGCGTGTTGGGCACGGGGGGTGCTCAGTGCTGAGCATGTGCGTGTGCTGGATGCTGGGCGCTTGGGGTGCCCTCTGCGAGGCGCTGAGAGTGCTGGCTGCTGAGCAGTTCGGGGAGATGGGTGCTGGTGGCTTGGCATGTACCGGCGTCGAGCAAGCAGCCCGCAGCACCTGGACATGCCCAGCACGCAGGAACCCAGTGCCCCGCACACCCAGCCACCTCCAGCACTCAACCCCTGAGCACCAGCATCCGAATATCGAGCACCTGGCCGTCGCGAGCACTGCCAGCTCCTGAGCAAGCCCAGCAACACACATCCAGTACACCGTACCTGGACGTGCCCAGCACCCCCAGCTCCCAGTCCTTGGACACGCCCAGCACCGGGACATGCACGGCACATAGCATGCCAGTGCCCAGCATGCATCCCCTCTCCATGCTATAGGGACAACCCAGCTCACCTAACTGAACGTCCCCATCCATCCTGTCCCCATGCCAGAGGGATGTCCCCGCTTCAGGAGAATGGTCCCATCCAATTCCACTGGGCTCCAGCGAGTGTCAGAGGTACGGGGTAAAGGAAGCCCAGAGCCCCTTGCCTTGTGCGGCTGTGAAGGGCTTGCGAAGGGAAGGTGCGAGCCGCCAACACCTTTCGGTCTCGGCTGATTGTGAGTTGGAGCCCGACGGGGTGCTTCTCCGTTTTGGAGTTCGGCTCCGGCACGCTGGACGGTTGTACGGCAGAGCAAGCGCGGAGCCCCGGTGCTAGTGGGGCTGTGAAAGGGCATGTGTGGTGCTGGGCACTGGGGCTGCTGGATGCTGGGCACGGCTGGGTGAGGGCACTTGGGTTGCGGCGTGTTGGGCACGGGGGGTGCTCAGTGCTGAGCATGTCCGTGTGCTGGATGCTGGGCGCTTGGGGTGCCCTCTGCGAGGCGCTGAGAGTGCTGGCTGCTGAGCAGTTCGGGGAGATGGGTGCTGGTGGCTTGGCATGTACCGGCGTCGAGCAAGCAGCCCGCAGCACCTGGACATGCCCAGCACCCAGGAACGCAGCGCCCCTCACACCCAGCCACCTCCAGCACTCAACCCCCGAGCACCAGCATCCGAATATCGAGCACCTGGCCGTCGCGAGCACTGCCAGCTCCTGAGCAAGCCCAGCAACACACATCCAGTACACCGTACCTGGCCGTGCCCGGTACCCAGCACCCCCAGCTCCCAGTCCTTGGACACGCCCAGCACCGGGACATGCACGGCACACAGCATGCCAGTGCCCGGCATGCATCCCCTCTCCATACCAGAGGGACATCGCACCCCACCTCAGGAGAACGTCCCCATGCTAGAGGGATGTCCCCACTCCACTTCAGGAGAATGGCCCCATCCAACCCCACGGGGCTCCAGTGAACGTCGGAGGTACGGGGTAGAGGAAGCCCAGAGCCCCTCGCTTTTCCGGCTGCGAAGGGCTTGCGAAGGGAAGGTGCGAGCCGCCAACACCTTTCGGTCTCGGCTGATTGTGAGTTGGAGCCCGACGGGGTGCTTCTCCGTTTTGGAGTTCGGCTCCGGCACGCTGGACGGTTGTACGGCAGAGCAAGTGCGGAGCCCCGGTGCTAGTGGGGCTGTGAAAGGGCATGTGTGGTGCTGGGCACTGGGGCTGCTGCACGGCTGGGTGAGGGCACTTGGGTTGCGGCGTGTTGGGCACGGGGGATGCTCAGTGCTGAGCATGTGCGTGTGCTGGATGCTGGGCGCTTGGTGTGCACTCTGCGAGGCGCTGAGAGTGCTGGCTGCTGAGCAGTTCGGGGAGATGGGTGCTGGTGGCTTGGCATGTACCGGCGTCGAGCAAGCAGCCCGCAGCACCTGGACATGCCCAGCACCCAGGAACCCAGTGCCCCGCACACCCAGCCACCTCCAGCACTCAGCCCCTGGGCACCCGAGCACCAGCATCCGAATATCGAGCACCTGGCCGTCGCGAGCACTGCCAGCTCCTGAGCAAGCCCAGCAACACACATCCAGTACACCGTACCTGGCCGTACCCAGCACCCCCAGCTCCCAGTCCTTGGACACGCCCAGCACCGGGACATGCACGGCACATAGCATGCCAGTGCCCAGCATGCATCCCCTCTCCATGCTATAGGGACAACCCAGCTCACCTAACTGAACGTCCCCATCCATCCTGTCCCCATGCCAGAGGGATGTCCCCGCTTCAGGAGAATGGTCCCATCCAATTCCCCTGGGCTCCAGCGAGTGTCAGAGGTACGGGGTAAAGGAAGCCCAGAGCCCCTTGCCTTGTGCGGCTGTGAAGGGCTTGCGAAGGGAAGGTGCGAGCCGCCAACACCTTTCGGTCTCGGCTGATTGTGAGTTGGAGCCCGACGGGGTGCTTCTCCGTTTTGGAGTTCGGCTCCGGCACGCTGGACGGTTGTACGGCAGAGCAAGCGCGGAGCCCCGGTGCTAGTGGGGCTGTGAAAGGGCATGTGTGGTGCTGGGCACTGGGGCTGCTGGATGCTGGGCACGGCTGGGTGAGGGCACTTGGGTTGCGGCGTGTTGGGCACGGGGGGTGCTCAGTGCTGAGCATGTGCGTGTGCTGGATGCTGGGCGCTTGGGGTGCCCTCTGCGAGGCGCTGAGAGTGCTGGCTGCTGAGCAGTTCGGGGAGATGGGTGCTGGTGGCTTGGCATGTACCGGCGTCGAGCAAGCAGCCCGCAGCACCTGGACATGCCCAGCACCCAGGAACGCAGAGCCCCTCACACCCAGCCACCTCCAGCACTCAACCCCTGAGCACCAGCATCCGAATATCGAGCACCTGGCCGTCGCGAGCACTGCCAGCTCCTGAGCAAGCCCAGCAACACACATCCAGTACACCGTACCTGGCCGTGCCCAGTACCCAGCACCCCCAGCTCCCAGTCCTTGGACATGCCCAGCACCGGGACATGCACGGCACACAGCATGCCAGTGCCCAGCATGCATCCCCGCTCCATGCCAGAGGGACATCGCACCCCACCTCAGGAGAACGTCCCCATGCTAGAGGGATGTCCCCACTCCACTTCAGGAGAATGGCCCCATCCAACCCCACGGGGCTCCAGTGAACGTCGGAGGTACGGGGTAGAGGAAGCCCAGAGCCCCTCGCTTTTCCGGCTGCGAAGGGCTTGCGAAGGGAAGGTGCGAGCCGCCAACACCTTTCGGTCTCGGCTGATTGTGAGTTGGAGCCCGACGGGGTGCTTCTCCGTTTTGGAGTTCGGCTCCGGCACGCTGGACGGTTGTACGGCAGAGCAAGCGCGGAGCCCCGGTGCTAGTGGGGCTGTGAAAGGGCATGTGTGGTGCTGGGCACTGGGGCTGCTGGATGCTGGGCACGGCTGGGTGAGGGCACTTGGGTTGCGGCGTGTTGGGCACGGGGGTACTCAGTGCTGAGCATGTCCGTGTGCTGAGCATGTGCGTGTGCTGGATGCTGGGCGCTTGGGGTGCCCTCTGCGAGGCGCTGAGAGTGCTGGCTGCTGAGCAGTTCGGGGAGATGGGTGCTGGTGGCTTGGCATGTACCGGCGTCGAGCAAGCAGCCCGCAGCACCTGGACATGCCCAGCACCCAGGAACCCAGTGCCCCGCACACCCAGCCACCTCCAGCACTCAACCCCTGAGCACCAGCATCCGAATATCGAGCACCTGGCCGTCGCGAGCACTGCCAGCTCCTGAGCAAGCCCAGCAACACACATCCAGTACACCGTACCTGGACGTGCCCAGCACCCCCAGCTCCCAGTCCTTGGACACGCCCAGCACCGGGACATGCACGGCACATAGCATGCCAGTGCCCGGCATGCATCCCCTCTCCATGCTATAGGGACAACCCAGCTCACCTAACTGAACGTCCCCATCCATCCTGTCCCCATGCCAGAGGGATGTCCCCGCTTCAGGAGAATGGTCCCATCCAATTCCACTGGGCTCCAGCGAGTGTCAGAGGTACGGGGTAAAGGAAGCCCAGAGCCCCTTGCCTTGTGCGGCTGTGAAGGGCTTGCGAAGGGAAGGTGCGAGCCGCCAACACCTTTCGGTCTCGGCTGATTGTGAGTTGGAGCCCGACGGGGTGCTTCTCCGTTTTGGAGTTCGGCTCCGGCACGCTGGACGGTTGTACGGCAGAGCAAGCGCGGAGCCCCGGTGCTAGTGGGGCTGTGAAAGGGCATGTGTGGTGCTGGGCACTGGGGCTGCTGGATGCTGGGCACGGCTGGGTGAGGGCACTTGGGTTGCGGCGTGTTGGGCACGGGGGGTGCTCAGTGCTGAGCATGTGCGTGTGCTGGATGCTGGGCGCTTGGGGTGCCCTCTGCGAGGCGCTGAGAGTGCTGGCTGCTGAGCAGTTCGGGGAGATGGGTGCTGGTGGCTTGGCATGTACCGGCGTCGAGCAAGCAGCCCGCAGCACCTGGACATGCCCAGCACGCAGGAACCCAGTGCCCCGCACACCCAGCCACCTCCAGCACTCAGCCCCTGGGCACCCGAGCACCAGCATCCGAATATCGAGCACCTGGCCGTCGCGAGCACTGCCAGCTCCTGAGCAAGCCCAGCAACACACATCCAGTACACCGTACCTGGCCGTGCCCAGTACCCAGCACCCCCAGCTCCCAGTCCTTGGACATGCCCAGCACCGGGACATGCACGGCACACAGCATGCCAGTGCCCAGCATGCATCCCCGCTCCATGCCAGAGGGACATCGCACCCCACCTCAGGAGAACGTCCCCATGCTAGAGGGATGTCCCCACTCCACTTCAGGAGAATGGCCCCATCCAACCCCACGGGGCTCCAGTGAACGTCGGAGGTACGGGGTAGAGGAAGCCCAGAGCCCCTCGCTTTTCCGGCTGCGAAGGCCTTGCGAAGGGAAGGTGCGAGCCGCCAACACCTTTCGGTCTCGGCTGATTGTGAGTTGGAGCCCGACGGGGTGCTTCTCCGTTTTGGAGTTCGGCTCCGGCACGCTGGACGGTTGTACGGCAGAGCAAGCGCGGAGCCCCGGTGCTAGTGGGGCTGTGAAAGGGCATGTGTGGTGCTGGGCACTGGGGCTGCTGGATGCTGGGCACGGCTGGGTGAGGGCACTTGGGTTGCGGCGTGTTGGGCACGGGGGTACTCAGTGCTGAGCATGTCCGTGTGCTGAGCATGTGCGTGTGCTGGATGCTGGGCGCTTGGGGTGCCCTCTGCGAGGCGCTGAGAGTGCTGGCTGCTGAGCAGTTCGGGGAGATGGGTGCTGGTGGCTTGGCATGTACCGGCGTCGAGCAAGCAGCCCGCAGCACCTGGACATGCCCAGCACGCAGGAACCCAGTGCCCCGCACACCCAGCCACCTCCAGCACTCAACCCCTGAGCACCAGCATCCGAATATCGAGCACCTGGCCGTCGCGAGCACTGCCAGCTCCTGAGCAAGCCCAGCAACACACATCCAGTACACCGTACCTGGACGTGCCGAGCACCCCCAGCTCCCAGTCCTTGGACACGCCCAGCACCGGGACATGCACGGCACATAGCATGCCAGTGCCCAGCATGCATCCCCTCTCCATGCTATAGGGACAACCCAGCTCACCTAACTGAACGTCCCCATCCATCCTGTCCCCATGCCAGAGGGATGTCCCCGCTTCAGGAGAATGGTCCCATCCAATTCCCCTGGGCTCCAGCGAGTGTCAGAGGTACGGGGTAAAGGAAGCCCAGAGCCCCTTGCCTTGTGCGGCTGTGAAGGGCTTGCGAAGGGAAGGTGCGAGCCGCCAACACCTTTCGGTCTCGGCTGATGGTGAGTTGGAGCCCGACGGGGTGCTTCTCCGTTTTGGAGTTCGGCTCCGGCACGCTGGACGGTTGTACGGCAGAGCAAGCGCGGAGCCCCGGTGCTAGTGGGGCTGTGAAAGGGCATGTGTGGTGCTGGGCACTGGGGCTGCTGGATGCTGGGCACGGCTGGGTGAGGGCACTTGGGTTGCGGCGTGTTGGGCACGGGGGGTGCTCAGTGCTGAGCATGTGCGTGTGCTGGATGCTGGGCGCTTGGGGTGCCCTCTGCGAGGCGCTGAGAGTGCTGGCTGCTGAGCAGTTCGGGGAGATGGGTGCTGGTGGCTTGGCATGTACCGGCGTCGAGCAAGCAGCCCGCAGCACCTGGACATGCCCAGCACCCAGGAACCCAGTGCCCCGCACACCCAGCCACCTCCAGCACTCAGCCCCTGGGCACCCGAGCACCAGCATCCGAATATCGAGCACCTGGCCGTCGCGAGCACTGCCAGCTCCTGAGCAAGCCCAGCAACACACATCCAGTACACCGTACCTGGCCGTGCCCAGTACCCAGCACCCCCAGCTCCCAGTCCTTGGACATGCCCAGCACCGGGACATGCACGGCACACAGCATGCCAGTGCCCAGCATGCATCCCCGCTCCATGCCAGAGGGACATCGCACCCCACCTCAGGAGAACGTCCCCATGCTAGAGGGATGTCCCCACTCCACTTCAGGAGAATGGCCCCATCCAACCCCACGGGGCTCCAGTGAACGTCGGAGGTACGGGGTAGAGGAAGCCCAGAGCCCCTCGCTTTTCCGGCTGCGAAGGCCTTGCGAAGGGAAGGTGCGAGCCGCCAACACCTTTCGGTCTCGGCTGATGGTGAGTTGGAGCCCGACGGGGTGCTTCTCCGTTTTGGAGTTCGGCTCCGGCACGCTGGACGGTTGTACGGCAGAGCAAGCGCGGAGCCCCGGTGCTAGTGGGGCTGTGAAAGGGCATGTGTGGTGCTGGGCACTGGGGCTGCTGGATGCTGGGCACGGCTGGGTGAGGGCACTTGGGTTGCGGCGTGTTGGGCACGGGGGGTGCTCAGTGCTGAGCATGTGCGTGTGCTGGATGCTGGGCGCTTGGGGTGCCCTCTGCGAGGCGCTGAGAGTGCTGGCTGCTGAGCAGTTCGGGGAGATGGGTGCTGGTGGCTTGGCATGTACCGGCGTCGAGCAAGCAGCCCGCAGCACCTGGACATGCCCAGCACGCAGGAACCCAGTGCCCCGCACACCCAGCCACCTCCAGCACTCAACCCCTGAGCACCAGCATCCGAATATCGAGCACCTGGCCGTCGCGAGCACTGCCAGCTCCTGAGCAAGCCCAGCAACACACATCCAGTACACCGTACCTGGACGTGCCCAGCACCCCCAGCTCCCAGTCCTTGGACACGCCCAGCACCGGGACATGCACGGCACATAGCATGCCAGTGCCCAGCATGCATCCCCTCTCCATGCTATAGGGACAACCCAGCTCACCTAACTGAACGTCCCCATCCATCCTGTCCCCATGCCAGAGGGATGTCCCCGCTTCAGGAGAATGGTCCCATCCAATTCCCCTGGGCTCCAGCGAGTGTCAGAGGTACGGGGTAAAGGAAGCCCAGAGCCCCTTGCCTTGTGCGGCTGTGAAGGGCTTGCGAAGGGAAGGTGCGAGCCGCCAACACCTTTCGGTCTCGGCTGATTGTGAGTTGGAGCCCGACGGGGTGCTTCTCCGTTTTGGAGTTCGGCTCCGGCACGCTGGACGGTTGTACGGCAGAGCAAGCGCGGAGCCCCGGTGCTAGTGGGGCTGTGAAAGGGCATGTGTGGTGCTGGGCACTGGGGCTGCTGGATGCTGGGCACGGCTGGGTGAGGGCACTTGGGTTGCGGCGTGTTGGGCACGGGGGGTGCTCAGTGCTGAGCATGTCCGTGTGCTGAGCATGTGCGTGTGCTGGATGCTGGGCGCTTGGGGTTCCCTCTGCGAGGCGCTGAGAGTGCTGGCTGCTGAGCAGTTCGGGGAGATGGGTGCTGGTGGCTTGGCATGTACCGGCGTCGAGCAAGCAGCCCGCAGCACCTGGACATGCCCAGCACCCAGGAACCCAGTGCCCCGCACACCCAGCCACCTCCAGCATTCAGCCCCTGGGCACCCGAGCACCAGCATCCGAATATCGAGCACCTGGCCGTCGCGAGCACTGCCAGCTCCTGAGCAAGCCCAGCAACACACATCCAGTACACCGTACCTGGCCGTGCCCAGTACCCAGCACCCCCAGCTCCCAGTCCTTGGACATGCCCAGCACCGGGACATGCACGGCACACAGCATGCCAGTGCCCAGCATGCATCCCCGCTCCATGCCAGAGGGACATCGCACCCCACCTCAGGAGAACGTCCCCATGCTAGAGGGATGTCCCCACTCCACTTCAGGAGAATAGCCCCATCCAACCCCACGGGGCTCCAGTGAACGTCGGAGGTACGGGGTAGAGGAAGCCCAGAGCCCCTCGCTTTTCCGGCTGCGAAGGGCTTGCGAAGGGAAGGTGCGAGCCGCCAACACCTTTCGGTCTCGGCTGATTGTGAGTTGGAGCCCGACGGGGTGCTTCTCCGTTTTGGAGTTCGGCTCCGGCACGCTGAACGGTTGTACGGCAGAGCAAGCGCGGAGCCCCGGTGCTAGTGGGGCTGTGAAAGGGCATGTGTGGTGCTGGGCACTGGGGCTGCTGGATGCTGGGCACGGCTGGGTGAGGGCACTTGGGTTGCGGCGTGTTGGGCACGGGGGGTGCTCAGTGCTGAGCATGTCCGTGTGCTGAGCATGTGCGTGTGCTGGATGCTGGGCGCTTGGGGTGCCCTCTGCGAGGCGCTGAGAGTGCTGGCTGCTGAGCAGTTCGGGGAGATGGGTGCTGGTGGCTTGGCATGTACCGGCGTCGAGCAAGCAGCCCGCAGCACCTGGACATGCCCAGCACCCAGGAACCCAGTGCCCCGCACACCCAGCCACCTCCAGCACTCAGCCCCTGGGCACCCGAGCACCAGCATCCGAATATCGAGCACCTGGCCGTCGCGAGCACTGCCAGCTCCTGAGCAAGCCCAGCAACACACATCCAGTACACCGTACCTGGCCGTGCCCAGTACCCAGCACCCCCAGCTCCCAGTCCTTGGACAACCCAGCACCGGGACATGCACGGCACACAGCATGCCAGTGCCCAGCATGCATCCCCGCTCCATGCCAGAGGGACATCGCACCCCACCTCAGGAGAACGTCCCCATGCTAGAGGGATGTCCCCACTCCACTTCAGGAGAATGGCCCCATCCAACCCCACGGGGCTCCAGTGAACGTCGGAGGTACGGGGTAGAGGAAGCCCAGAGCCCCTCGCTTTTCCGGCTGCGAAGGCCTTGCGAAGGGAAGGTGCGAGCCGCCAACACCTTTCGGTCTCGGCTGATTGTGAGTTGGAGCCCGACGGGGTGCTTCTCCGTTTTGGAGTTCGGCTCCGGCACGCTGGACGGTTGTACGGCAGAGCAAGCGCGGAGCCCCGGTGCTAGTGGGGCTGTGAAAGGGCATGTGTGGTGCTGGGCACTGGGGCTGCTGGATGCTGGGCACGGCTGGGTGAGGGCACTTGGGTTGCGGCGTGTTGGGCACGGGGGGGTGCTCAGTGCTGAGCATGTGCGTGTGCTGGATGCTGGGCGCTTGGGGTGCCCTCTGCGAGGCGCTGAGAGTGCTGGCTGCTGAGCAGTTCGGGGAGATGGGTGCTGGTGGCTTGGCATGTACCGGCGTCGAGCAAGCAGCCCGCAGCACCTGGACATGCCCAGCACCCAGGAACCCAGTGCCCCGCACACCCAGCCACCTCCAGCACTCAACCCCTGAGCACCTGCATCCGAATATCGAGCACCTGGCCGTCGCGAGCACTGCCAGCTCCTGAGCAAGCCCAGCAACACACATCCAGTACACCGTACCTGGACGTGCCCAGCACCCCCAGCTCCCAGTCCTTGGACACGCCCAGCACCGGGACATTCACGGCACATAGCATGCCAGTGCCCAGCATGCATCCCCTCTCCATGCTATGGGGACAACCCAGCTCACCTAACTGAACGTCCCCATCCATCCTGTCCCCATGCCAGAGGGATGTCCCCGCTTCAGGAGAATGGCCCCATCCAATTCCCCTGGGCTCCAGCGAGTGTCAGAGGTACGGGGTAAAGGAAGCCCAGAGCCCCTTGCCTTGTGCGGCTGTGAAGGGCTTGCGAAGGGAAGGTGCGAGCCGCCAACACCTTTCGGTCTCGGCTGATTGTGAGTTGGAGCCCGACGGGGTGCTTCTCCGTTTTGGAGTTCGGCTCCGGCACGCTGGACGGTTGTACGGCAGAGCAAGCGCGGAGCCCCGGTGCTAGTGGGGCTGTGAAAGGGCATGTGTGGTGCTGGGCACTGGGGCTGCTGGATGCTGGGCACGGCTGGGTGAGGGCACTTGGGTTGCGGCGTGTTGGGCACGGGGGGTGCTCAGTGCTGAGCATGTCCGTGTGCTGAGCATGTGCGTGTGCTGGATGCTGGGCGCTTGGGGTGCCCTCTGCGAGGCGCTGAGAGTGCTGGCTGCTGAGCAGTTCGGGGAGATGGGTGCTGGTGGCTTGGCATGTACCGGCGTCGAGCAAGCAGCCCGCAGCACCTGGACATGCCCAGCACCCAGGAACCCAGTGCCCCGCACACCCAGCCACCTCCAGCATTCAGCCCCTGGGCACCCGAGCACCAGCATCCGAATATCGAGCACCTGGCCGTCGCGAGCACTGCCAGCTCCTGAGCAAGCCCAGCAACACACATCCAGTACACCGTACCTGGCCGTGCCCAGTACCCAGCACCCCCAGCTCCCAGTCCTTGGACATGCCCAGCACCGGGACATGCACGGCACACAGCATGCCAGTGCCCAGCATGCATCCCCGCTCCATGCCAGAGGGACATCGCACCCCACCTCAGGAGAACGTCCCCATGCTAGAGGGATGTCCCCACTCCACTTCAGGAGAATAGCCCCATCCAACCCCACGGGGCTCCAGTGAACGTCGGAGGTACGGGGTAGAGGAAGCCCAGAGCCCCTCGCTTTTCCGGCTGCGAAGGGCTTGCGAAGGGAAGGTGCGAGCCGCCAACACCTTTCGGTCTCGGCTGATTGTGAGTTGGAGCCCGACGGGGTGCTTCTCCGTTTTGGAGTTCGGCTCCGGCACGCTGAACGGTTGTACGGCAGAGCAAGCGCGGAGCCCCGGTGCTAGTGGGGCTGTGAAAGGGCATGTGTGGTGCTGGGCACTGGGGCTGCTGGATGCTGGGCACGGCTGGGTGAGGGCACTTGGGTTGCGGCGTGTTGGGCACGGGGGGTGCTCAGTGCTGAGCATGTCCGTGTGCTGAGCATGTCCGTGTGCTGGATGCTGGGCGCTTGGGGTGCCCTCTGCGAGGCGCTGAGAGTGCTGGCTGCTGAGCAGTTCGGGGAGATGGGTGCTGGTGGCTTGGCATGTACCGGCGTCGAGCAAGTGCCCAGTGCCCCGCACACCCAGCCACCTCCAGCACTCAACCCCCGAGGAAGCCCAGAGCCCCTCGCTTTTCCGGCTGCGAAGGGCTTGCGAAGGGAAGGTGCGAGCCGCCAACACCTTTCGGTCTCGGCTGATTGTGAGTTGGAGCCCGACGGGGTGCTTCTCCGTTTTGGAGTTCGGCTCCGGCACGCTGAACGGTTGTACGGCAGAGCAAGCGCGGAGCCCCGGTGCTAGTGGGGCTGTGAAAGGGCATGTGTGGTGCTGGGCACTGGGGCTGCTGGATGCTGGGCACGGCTGGGTGAGGGCACTTGGGTTGCGGCGTGTTGGGCACGGGGGGTGCTCAGTGCTGAGCATGTCCGTGTGCTGAGCATGTCCGTGTGCTGGATGCTGGGCGCTTGGGGTGCCCTCTGCGAGGCGCTGAGAGTGCTGGCTGCTGAGCAGTTCGGGGAGATGGGTGCTGGTGGCTTGGCATGTACCGGCGTCGAGCAAGTGCCCAGTGCCCCGCACACCCAGCCACCTCCAGCACTCAACCCCCGAGCACCAGCATCCGAATATCGAGCACCTGGCCGTCGCGAGCACTGCCAGCTCCTGAGCAAGCCCAGCAACACACATCCAGTACACCGTACCTGGACATGCCCAGCACCCCCAGCTCCCAGTCCTTGGACATGCCCAGCACCGGGACATGCACGGCACACAGCATGCCAGTGCCCAGCATGCATCCCCTCTCCATGCCAGAGGGACAACCCAGCTCACCTAACTGAACGTCCCCATCCATCCTGTCCCCATGCCAGAGGGATGTCCCCGCTTCAGGAGAATGGCCCCATCCAATTCCCCTGGGCTCCAGCGAGTGTCAGAGGTACGGGGTAGAGGAAGCCCAGAGCCCCTCGCTTTTCCGGCTGCGAAGGGCTTGCGAAGGGAAGGTGCGAGCCGCCAACACCTTTCGGTCTCGGCTGATTGTGAATTGGAGCCCGACGGGGTGCTTCTCCGTTTTGGAGTTCGGCTCCGGCACGCTGGACGGTTGTACGGCAGAGCAAGCGCGGAGCCCCGGTGCTAGTGGGGCTGTGAAAGGGCATGTGTGGTGCTGGGCACTGGGGCTGCTGGATGCTGGGCACGGCTGGGTGAGGGCACTTGGGTTGCGGCGTGTTGGGCACGGGGGGTGCTCAGTGCTGAGCATGTCCGTGTGCTGGATGCTGGGCGCTTGGGGTGCCCTCTGCGAGGCGCTGAGAGTGCTGGCTGCTGAGCAGTTCGGGGAGATGGGTGCTGGTGGCTTGGCATGTACCGGCGTCGAGCAAGCAGCCCGCAGCACCTGGACATGCCCAGCACCCAGGAACCCAGTGCCCCGCACACCCAGCCACCTCCAGCACTCAACCCCTGAGCACCAGCATCCGAATATCGAGCACCTGGCCGTCGCGAGCACTGCCAGCTCCTGAGCAAGCCCAGCAACACACATCCAGTACACCGTACCTGGACGTGCCCAGCACCCCCAGCTCCCAGTCCTTGGACACGCCCAGCACCGGGACATGCACGGCACACAGCATGCCAGTGCCCAGCATGCATCCCCTCTCCATGCTATGGGGACAACCCAGCTCACCTAACTGAACGTCCCCATCCATCCTGTCCCCATGCCAGAAGGATGTCCCCGTTTCAGGAGAATGGTCCCATCCAATTCCACTGGGCTCCAGCGAGTGTCAGAGGTACGGGGTAGAGGAAGCCCAGAGCCCCTCGCTTTTCCGGCTGCGAAGGGCTTGCGAAGGGAAGGTGCGAGCCGCCAACACCTTTCGGTCTCGGCTGATTGTGAGTTGGAGCCCGACGGGGTGCTTCTCCGTTTTGGAGTTCGGCTCCGGCACGCTGAACGGTTGTACGGCAGAGCAAGCGCGGAGCCCCGGTGCTAGTGGGGCTGTGAAAGGGCATGTGTGGTGCTGGGCACTGGGGCTGCTGGATGCTGGGCACGGCTGGGTGAGGGCACTTGGGTTGCGGCGTGTTGGGCACGGGGGGTGCTCAGTGCTGAGCATGTCCGTGTGCTGAGCATGTCCGTGTGCTGGATGCTGGGCGCTTGGGGTGCCCTCTGCGAGGCGCTGAGAGTGCTGGCTGCTGAGCAGTTCGGGGAGATGGGTGCTGGTGGCTTGGCATGTACCGGCGTCGAGCAAGCAGCCCGCAGCACCTGGACATGCCCAGCACCCAGGAACCCAGTGCCCCGCACACCCAGCCACCTCCAGCATTCAGCCCCTGGGCACCCGAGCACCAGCATCCGAATATCGAGCACCTGGCCGTCGCGAGCACTGCCAGCTCCTGAGCAAGCCCAGCAACACACATCCAGTACACCGTACCTGGCCGTGCGCAGTACCCAGCACCCCCAGCTCCCAGTCCTTGGACATGCCCAGCACCGGGACATGCACGGCACACAGCATGCCAGTGCCCAGCATGCATCCCCTCTCCATGCCAGAGGGACATCGCACCCCACCTCAGGAGAACGTCCCCATGCTAGAGGGATGTCCCCACTCCACTTCAGGAGAATGGCCCCATCCAACCCCACGGGGCTCCAGTGAACGTCGGAGGTACGGGGTAGAGGAAGCCCAGAGCCCCTCGCTTTTCCGGCTGCGAAGGGCTTGCGAAGGGAAGGTGCGAGCCGCCAACACCTTTCGGTCTCGGCTGATTGTGAGTTGGAGCCCGACGGGGTGCTTCTCCGTTTTGGAGTTCGGCTCCGGCACGCTGAACGGTTGTACGGCAGAGCAAGCGCGGAGCCCCGGTGCTAGTGGGGCTGTGAAAGGGCATGTGTGGTGCTGGGCACTGGGGCTGCTGGATGCTGGGCACGGCTGGGTGAGGGCACTTGGGTTGCGGCGTGTTGGGCACGGGGGGTGCTCAGTGCTGAGCATGTCCGTGTGCTGAGCATGTCCGTGTGCTGGATGCTGGGCGCTTGGGGTGCCCTCTGCGAGGCGCTGAGAGTGCTGGCTGCTGAGCAGTTCGGGGAGATGGGTGCTGGTGGCTTGGCATGTACCGGCGTCGAGCAAGCAGTCCGCAGCACCTGGACATGCCCAGCACGCAGGAACCCAGTGCCCCGCACACCCAGCCACCTCCAGCACTCAACCCCTGAGCACCAGCATCCGAATATCGAGCACCTGGCCGTCGCGAGCACTGCCAGCTCCTGAGCAAGCCCAGCAACACACATCCAGTACACCGTACCTGGACGTGCCCAGCACCCCCAGCTCCCAGTACTTGGACACGCCCAGCACCGGGACATGCACGGCACATAGCATGCCAGTGCCCAGCATGCATCCCCTCTCCATGCTATAGGGACAACCCAGCTCACCTAACTGAACGTCCCCATCCATCCTGTCCCCATGCCAGAGGGATGTCCCCGCTTCAGGAGAATGGTCCCATCCAATTCCCCTGGGCTCCAGCGAGTGTCAGAGGTACGGGGTAAAGGAAGCCCAGAGCCCCTTGCCTTGTGCGGCTGTGAAGGGCTTGCGAAGGGAAGGTGCGAGCCGCCAACACCTTTCGGTCTCGGCTGATTGTGAGTTGGAGCCCGACGGGGTGCTTCTCCGTTTTGGAGTTCGGCTCCGGCACGCTGAACGGTTGTACGGCAGAGCAAGCGCGGAGCCCCGGTGCTAGTGGGGCTGTGAAAGGGCATGTGTGGTGCTGGGCACTGGGGCTGCTGGATGCTGGGCACGGCTGGGTGAGGGCACTTGGGTTGCGGCGTGTTGGGCACGGGGGGTGCTCAGTGCTGAGCATGTCCGTGTGCTGAGCATGTCCGTGTGCTGGATGCTGGGCGCTTGGGGTGCCCTCTGCGAGGCGCTGAGAGTGCTGGCTGCTGAGCAGTTCGGGGAGATGGGTGCTGGTGGCTTGGCATGTACCGGCGTCGAGCAAGCAGCCCGCAGCACCTGGACATGCCCAGCACCCAGGAACCCAGTGCCCCGCACACCCAGCCACCTCCAGCATTCAGCCCCTGGGCACCCGAGCACCAGCATCCGAATATCGAGCACCTGGCCGTCGCGAGCACTGCCAGCTCCTGAGCAAGCCCAGCAACACACATCCAGTACACCGTACCTGGACGTGCCCAGTACCCAGCACCCCCAGCTCCCAGTACTTGGACATGCCCAGCACCGGGACATGCACGGCACACAGCATGCCAGTGCCCAGCATGCATCCCCTCTCCATGCCAGAGGGACATCGCACCCCACCTCAGGAGAACGTCCCCATGCTAGAGGGATGTCCCCACTCCACTTCAGGAGAATGGCCCCATCCAACCCCACGGGGCTCCAGTGAACGTCGGAGGTACGGGGTAGAGGAAGCCCAGAGCCCCTCGCTTTTCCGGCTGCGAAGGGCTTGCGAAGGGAAGGTGCGAGCCGCCAACACCTTTCGGTCTCGGCTGATTGTGAATTGGAGCCCGACGGGGTGCTTGTCTGTTTTGGAGTTGGGCTCCGGCAGGGTGGATGGTTGTGCGGCAGAGCAAGCGCCGCGCCCCGGTGTCGGGGGGGCTGTGAAGGGGCTGCCCAGGGAAGGGGAGTGCCCCCAACAGCTCCCAGTCCTGTTTTGTCCTGTGTTGGAGCGCCATCTGCTGGGTGTCCGCTTCGGAGCTGGGCTCTGCTGACTCTGAGGGAGAGGGTGACGTTAGGTGGGAGAAGAAATGCAGAGGTCCGGTGTTGATGGGGCTCAGAAGGGGCCGCCAAGGGACAGGGAGTGCCACCAACATCTTTCCCTCCAGGCTAATTGTGTGTTGGAGCCGGATGGGTGCTTATCTGCTTTGGAATTGGGCTCCGGCAAGGTTGTTTGTTGTGCGGTAGATCAAGCGCAGAGCCCCGGTGTTGGTGGGGCTGTGAAAGGGCATGTGAGGTGCTGGGCACTGGGGCTGCTGGATGCTGGGTGGTGAGCATGTCCGTGTGCTGGGCATGTCCGTGTGCTGGATGCTGGGCGCTTGGCGTGCACTCTGTGGGGCGCTGGGAGTGCTGGCTGCTGGGCAGGTCAGGATGCTGGGTACCGGGGGTGCTGGTTGCTTGGCGTATACCGGTGCCCAGCACCCAGCCCGCAGCACCTGGACATGCCCAGCACCCAGGAACCCAGCGCCCCACACACTCAGCCACCTCCAGCACTCGGCCCCTGGGCACCCGAGCACCAGCACCCCAATATCCAGCACCTGGATATCGCGAGCACTGCAGGCTCCTGAGCAAGCCCAGCAACACGCATCCAACACACAGTACCTGGACGTGCCCAGTACCCAGCACCCCCAGCTCCCAGTACCTGGACGTGCCCAGCACCGGGACATGCACGGCACACAGCGTGCCGTGATGATCTGGCAGCCTAGCCGCTCACAGCAGACCACCAACGATCCCCCACCAGCGCTGGGTTAGTCCTCTGAGGCCCTGCCTATCCGCCAGGGACCACGCTGCTCAAGACTGATTAGGGAGAAGCAGAGGGGGGCGGTGGCGGAGCAGCAATCCCAGGAGACAATTAAACCAGGAGATGACTTGCCATCCACCTTCAAAGCCACCCATGGCCTCTGTCAAGATCGCACCCAGGCAGCCAGTGCAGCCAGGTCTGATTCAATTCCACCTTTTTCATGAGTTTTGCCTTTCAGCCCCGCAGTGTGCCTCCTACTAGAGCAGGGCACAGCGAGCATGCTCCTCGGGACAAACCTGCGCTTGCTGCTGCCTCCCGGGGATGCATCCACCAAGTGGAGACAGCAAAGGGCCCTGCGAGCTGGGATGCTCAACACCATGGTCCCAAGGACCAAGACGAGGTACCTTTCTAGGGGTCCGTGCCAGCAGCGGCACCCGCTAATCGTGAACCCTCGGAGGCAGGGAACCTCAACTGCTGCTACGGTTCTGGCCTCGGGGCCACCAAGAGCAGCTATGGGCCACCAACATTTTCTTGGGGCCACCTGCAGAGCGTATGCTGGCGGCTGCTCCTGAGACAACTCATTCACCTTCGTTTTCTCAGCTAATATGGGTGCTGACCAAGCCCCGGGCCATGGCCAAATGAATTAGCCTTTGTCTGATGGTTGGTGCCTCCTAAAACAAGCACAACTAGCTCGGTAATTGCCACGCTTCTGGCTCCAGCCTCCATCCTGCACGGGGAAGAGGTGTGAGGTCTCGCCGGGATGCGACTCCAGTTATCCCGAGAGGCTCACGCTGGGGGAGAACCTGGCCCAAACCCTCCTGCGGCACCACGGGGCTGCAGCGAGCTGTCCCAGGAAGCCTCACGAGAAATGCCCAGCCCAGGTCTGGAAGCCAGCTGGGAGGTGGATAGCTTGCATTAGCAAGACTAAGAACGGCGGCTGACACAGCTCCGGGGCTTCTGCGGAGGTGTCTCGCTGCAGTCAGGCCCCGACAAAGGCTTGGAGTTCAGAGAAGCCCCAAATCTCTCTTGGTGATGAGTTTGTGAGCGCTCAGCTCCACTGAGGCAGAAGCTCCGCCCCCCCAGGCCCCATGGTCGCCTCCGGGGGGCTGCCCTGGCCCCGGTCCGGAGCCCCGGTGGAGCCGGGAGGAGGAGGGGAGAGGGGCAGAGCGGCAGGGGGGGGTGGGGCAGGGCGGTGGCGTGGCCGGAGAGGGACAGGAGCCGGACAGAGGGACGGGAGCAGGACAGAGGGAGGAGGAGAACGGGGGGGGGGCTGGGCAGGGAGTGGAGGAAGGAAAACTGGAGCCTGCAGGCAGGGGAGGCACCTCGGCTCCCAGGATGCTGCAGGGTGAGGGACCACAGCTCCCAGCACGCCGCAGCCCAGGTCTTCCTTCCTCTTCGTCTGGGGTCGGTCATGTACAAATCTTCCCGCTGTCCCTCCCCAGATCAACTCCAGGTCGGCCTTGGCTTTCCTAGTCCTACCCCTCACCATCAGACAGCACCTCTCGGCTTCTCCTGGGTCACCTGCCTCTGTCCCCACCTCCTGTACCTTCCTGTCCGTGCCTGAGCTCAGTGAGGAGCTCCTCACTCATCCATGCCGGCCTCCTGCTGCCTTTGCTTCATTTCCCACTTGTCGGAAGGGTCCTTTCTTGAGCTTGGAGGAGGTGGTCCGTGACTATCAAGTAGCTCTCCAGGACCCCTTTTCTCTCCAAGGCCATATCCCCTCGGATTCTTCCAGACAAGGAAGGATCTCTGACAAGGTTGAAATCTGCTGTCCTGAAAGCCAGGGCTGTGGTCCTGCTCCTTGCCCTGCTCCCTCCCTTCCGCATCCTGAACTCCACCATCTCAGGGCCACCGCAGCCAAGGCTGCCGCTGACTTTCAAATCCCCAACCAGTTCTTCCTTGTTCACCAGTGCCAGGTCCAGCAGAGCACCTCTCCTTCTTGGTTCCTCCATCACCCGTGCCACGAAATGCACTCTCAAAATCTCCTAGATTGCTTGAGCCCTGCTCGATTGTCCTTCCAGCAGGTGCCAGGGTGGTTCAGCTCCCCCATGAGGACCAGGGCCTGTGAATGTGAGGCTTCTTTCACTTGTTTGAAGAAGGCCTCATCTACAGCTCCCTCCTGAACAGGAGGTCCCTAGCAGGTACCTGCTAACACGGCACCCACATTGGTCTGCCTGCTGATCCTGACCCGTAAGCTGGCTCCTGTCCCACCCCGAGCAGGAGGCAAGTCCACCTCCTCGCCTCCCCAGACGGTCCTTCCTGAAGAGCCCGTGTCCCTCCACCGCAGCCCTCCCGCTGTGCCATCTACCCACCACACCTCCGAGGTCCCAGTGTGGTCCCAGCCCTGCCATCACACACAGACTTCTGGCCCTGCTGGTGGTTCTCCACGCCGCGTGCGGGAGCGTGCTGGCACTTCGGGGAGGCTCCAGCCGTGCTCCTCTGTCGTGCTGCCTGTGTGTTGGGATGTGCAGGAGTGGGGCTGCACGTGTTCGAGCTGTGGGCTATGTGTGGACTTTATTCCCTCCTGCCCCTGCGAGCAGTTCCGGGATCACACATGGGGTGTGTATAATGCCTTTAGACCAATCCATCACCAGGCACAGGCCTGTCAGTCCGGCTGGGAACAGCCCCAGAGCTCTTTATTTTGTATTTATAGGTGGATCTCGGCAGCTGAGAAGCCTCCCAGCCCCTTTGCTAACAGCCGCTGCCACAGCCGCCGCTCCGGCACCTTCCCCTCTGCTGTGGTACTGGCATCTAGTGCTAGGGAGGAAGAAAGAAAAGTCTATGAGCGTATGGACAGGGAGAAGGCAGAGACATCCTGCAGGCGTAGCTCAGGCCCCCTGTGATGGGACCTGCTTGCGATGAAGCCTCAAGGTGCCTGTGAGGTGGCAGAGGAGCCCAAGGTGAGGCCAGGAGAAGGTCCCAGGTGCAGCTGATCAGCCTGGGGCTGAGTCAGGTTGGGCCAAGACCTTGAGTGTCTTAGGAGATGTCCCCCCTCGGGGCAAGGTGTCTTGGCCCAGGACTCTGCAAGGGAAGGACATGCTCTCTGGCTTGCAAAGGGGAGAGCCAGCCATCAGAAGAATCCCTCTGCCTTCAGCCAGGACTTTCACGTCCCGCAGGGAAAGCCAGTTCTGGGTGCCCAGGCAGTCCCCTTGCGTGTCAGGGAGGTCCAGCCCAAAGCCAGCCTCCAGAACCTGCTTCTGTCTCGCGAGGGGTGTCAGAGAAATGCCCCCTTTCCCCCAGGGCTGCCCTCCGTAGAGGGATGGGCCTTGCAGCCGAGGGAAGCACCATCCCTTTTTGGAGACAGTTACCAGGGGAGCTGCCTCTGCTGCTCTTGATGCCGCCTGTTGTTCTCAGCGACGTGCTTGAATATGTTCCTCCGTGCCTGATGCGGCTCCAGCCTTCTGAGGACCTGGACCGCTCGTGGGGAAAGGTGGCTGCAACAACAGGGAGACATCATCCCTCAGCCTCTGCCGGAGACCCCTTCTGCCTCTCCCCTCATCCAGCCTCTGCAGCCACCCGGTCCCGCGTGTACCCACCCTTTCACCCTGTGGTGAGCTCTGGGCCTTGGCTGTGGGGGTAACCCAGGTCACGCCCGTGTTAGGAGACATCAGAGGGTGTCCTATGCAGCCCCAGGACGCAGGGACGGGGGTCCTGGACATCTCTGCGGGGTCACGGCTGCTCGACTGCCCCAGGCTGTGGCCAGAGCTGGCGCACACTTACTCAGGCTGGAGTCTCTTCAGCTGGGCTGCTGCTGCCATCTCCTCTGCTGGGAGAGGGTTTTCAGCCTTCCTCCACCTCTCGTTGACCTCCTTTCCCCTGGGCTGGGCTGGAGGGTGGGGAGTCCAAGCGCCTCCAGTGCCGAGTGCCTGCCAAGGAGGAGACGCTCTCAGCAAACCAGACGGCAAACAGAGGTGCCCTTTCCCAGACGACCTCTTGAAAGGAGCCCGCAGCAGGACCCGGGAGCCGGGAGACTCGGCGCCGCGTGCCCGTCGTCTCGGCTGACGGCTGCTTTTGCCCCTCGGATCCTGCTGCCAACCTCTCCCTCCTGGGGATGAGCAGGCAAACCCCTGCCCTGCAGCTGGGTGCCCGTCCTGCTCCCACCCCCTGGAGACCTGCCGCCCTGGGTGCCCCCACAGAGAGGGTCGCTGCTGCTCTCAGCGGTGTCGTACCTGGGGCGGCTGTCGGTCCTCCCCTGCAGACCAGGCTTCCCACGCCGCCCATTCTGCCTGGGCTTGCTGTCGCCGCTCTTGCCACCCGGTCTTCACTTGCTCCCACTCTGCAGACAGCTGCCAGACCTCCTGGAGGGGACGGAAACGCAGCAGCAGGCAGCATTAGTCTCAGCTCCTGGAGGGGCTTCCTTCGGGTCTGACCCGCGTTGGTGCCCCTTGCCTCAGCCGTCAGTCGGCAGCGCTTTGCCCCTAACAGATCAGGGGCCGTGGAGTCATGCCAGGCTCCTCAACTCATGGCAAACAGAGCTGAGTGACCAAAGACCTCCACTGTCAACGACCTAGAAAGGACTTGTCCATTTTCCATAGCCCCTGGCCAGCATAACGTGTTTCATGACAACCCAGGGGGCAAGAACAGGCAGGCAGGGTGTGCAGCACCCTCCTTTTCGTGAAGAAGATCCGAAGGAGGTGACAGACAGGTCACAATGAACGCGTGCCAAGGGATCCTTTCAGGATGGCTCTCTGCACAAAGAGGCTTTTGCCGAGTCTCAAACAGCACGGTAGTTACGGCAAGGCAGAGCACGTACCTGCAACGCTCTCCTGCAGCCTTCAGAGGACGGGAGTGCAGCGGTGGGCCTGGCTGTAGGAGCTGGCTCCTGCCTGCCTGCCTCCTTCGTCCTGGGGGAGCTGCCCGGACATGGGGGGAGCACACTGCGGAGAGACACCAGGAGGAGTCGGCATGAGCACGGGGCAGTTTCGTGTCCCATTTTCGTCTGGTATCAAAGCTCCCCAGGCTGGCAGAAGAAGCGGGGGAGGTGGGGCCGTTTCCCATGGCAAGGGGGAGCCTCTCCTGAACCCCATCCGATGGATGGGAGAGGACCGCACCTCAGGTCTGAAGTAAGGGCAAGCAAAGTGATGTGGGGTGCGCTCAACATCCGCCGCCTTCCCCACTAAGGGGCCTGCGATGGGGCAAACAAGCTCATAAAAACCGTGGCGCAGGTGTCGGGGACCTTCCCGAGTCCCTACAGCCAGAGTGTCCAAAGGGGATGTCCCTCCTACATGGGTGCAAGGATCCCTTTCACCCCTTCCCACAAGGGTCTCACCTGGCAGAAGTCTCCTTCCCCATGTCTTGCTGCCTTGTGCCTGGCCCCTGGCTTGGCAGCACGGGGAGGGAAAGCTTCACCCGCCTCTGCAGCAGCTTGTCAGGATGCCCCTCTGCACCTGGGAAAGGAGGAAGCTCTTCAGAGCAGCCCCATGGAGTGCGTTTTAACCGGGCTGTGGTCGCCCAGCGTGGGGCAGGGCCCCACCTGGACAGCAGGGACCCGCTCCCGTGCCTCTTCTGATCTTGTGCTTTTCTGCAGCCTTCTCGTGCCAGGTGGAGAAACCCTTGGCCACTGCTCCGCGGATCACCAGGAACTGAAACCTGGAAAGCAAATGATGACACAGGCTTGAAGAAGGGTGACCCCCTACCCTCTGCAGCTTCCCAGCACTAATCCTCCTGACTGTCGTGCAAGGCATGGCATCCCTTTCCTTTGTGGCCATGCACAGCTTTGATTGGCAAGCTCCCCCCAACACCAGAAAACGTCGCTTAAAATCCTCTCTGCGTGCAGTTGGTTCTCTCTGATGGGAATGACAGTAGGCTGGGCGTGAGAGACACGATCACGATGCCCGGTCACTCCAGGAGAATACACGCGTAGCCCCAGCTCAGCATTAGTTAACCAGAAACCAGTCAGTTCAGGATTGATCCCTGACTCCCTGCTGAGTGTCGAGCCCCGACAACGCACGCTGCTGAGCAGAAGCTGGGAAGCCACCCGCTCGGTCGCTCGAGGGCTGCAGAGGAAACGCACTCACCTTGGGAACGCGTGGGCAGGAGCAGCCTGTGTCTCCCGAGCGGTGGTGGCTCCACTGGAGACAGCTGCACCTGGCATCCACAGCCTCTGCAAAGTGACACAGAGCTGTCAGAAGGTTTCCAGGGCAGTTTTCTCTTGGCTCCCAAAGGAAGCAGACCTGTCTCCTGCTCCAAAAGAAAGCCACTTCTCCAAACCCCTATTCCAAATCCTCCTCCGTGAACATTAGCCCTTGCTCTGCTCTGGAGAAGCTGCACAGCAAACACTGAGACTGCGCAGTAACACTGCTGGGCTTTCTGTAGGGCAAGGATCCAGAAACTCAGCAGAAACTTTCTTTGCTAATGGAGAAGTCAGCGGGGGTGAGCATGGGGAAAGGCGTTTGACTGGCCTGCCACGTCCAGGCTGGCCAACGGCGACTGGGTTGCTCACCCTTCAATAGGCTTCCCAAAGACACTGGAGCAGCCCTCAAAACCGGAGCGACTTACAGTGCGAAGCAGTGCAATCCGGCTGGCCTTGCTCGCCAGCCCTGTGACGCAGTCGTAATAAAACCGCATGCACAGGACGTCGTCTTTGCAGGACAGAACGCCAATGCCCTTGAAGGCGAAGGCGAGGCGCTGCCTGTTCCTCAGCTGGAAAGAGTACAAGAGTACGGTCTCTTGCACACAGTTCTTCACCACGTGCCGCGGGAAGGAGGTGGCTTGCGATAGCCACTTGTAGTTCAGTGGCTTGATCTTGACATCGCCTGTAAGGAGGAGGAACATTGTCACTGCCACAGCAGGCCAAATTTCTCTGTAAGGTTCATAACAAAATGCCATAGAAAAGGTCGTTTATAGAAACAGCCCTTGGGGAGTGGTTTGTTTTGGGGGAGCTCAAGCCGTCCCCCGACCTTTGGAGGCAATTCTCTATTTCTCTCAGCCCTTTCCAAAGAGCAGAGAGCGCGCACCCCACCCCCAGGGGGAAAGTGGAGGGTGGCCGCTGCCTTCTCACCAGGGATAACCACTGTGGGGAACGCGAGCTCCTGCAGACGTAACGCATCCACGTCCAGCCGGAAGACGGGTCTTCGGACCACATACACCTCTCCTTCGCCGTGGAATTGCTCTTGGACCATAGCGAAGGTCCCGAGTCCTGTGACCAGGACACCCTGCCCAGGAAAAAGACAAAAAGGCTCATGAGTGAGTACTTTAGAGATGGGAAAAGGGAAAGCTTTGGAAAAGGCCCACGTTCTCCATTTGTTTTCTTCCCCTCCTCAACATATTTGCTAACCTTCTCCCTTGGCTGGAGAAGACCCCAGGCGTTTCCAGCACAGGGAATACCTATGGAATCGTTCTTGGCACGGACCCAGCATAATCCCCAGTCTCTCTGCTTGGTCTCTCCACTCTGACCACAGCAAAGGGTGAAGCCCTGTCGTGTGCCAAATGCTTTCTCAGACTAGATCTGGACTTGGTTTCCCTCCTGGTTGACCAAGAAGCAGCTCTGGGCACACGGGGTTGTCTCGGCGTGCTGCTGTGATGCTCAGGGAGGGATCACTCCCCGGGGTCCAGGCTCTCCAGGGCAAAGGAGGACCAAGACGCCAGCCCACCTTGTCCAGCTTCAGCTGTCCCAGGATGTACGCAGACACAGCATCCCAGATAGACACAACATCTGGAAACAAGGGAAAGAGGTCTCAGGCTCCGGGCCAGCCAGCTCACAGCCTCTCGGCAAGCTCCTCGCCCAGGGGGTGACAGATGCAGGTGTCCACAAACAGCCCAGACAAACACCGCCACGGCTGCGGAGCTGGGCTGTGCCCCAGTTTCAGACTGCCAGCCTTACTCTGCTCCAGGGGCAGGGCTGGAGCAGAAATGGGGAGGTGGGAAGGGCTCAGGACCAGGGCTGTGGCCATCTAACCCCCAGAAAGCAATGGCACCCCAGCGCCCAGGACATGATCTGCCAGCCTGGTGGCACAAGAGGATCCCCTGGGAAGGAACAGAGGTTCTCCCAAAGGAGACTAGTTCAAGGTAAAGGGTTGATTTACAGCAGAGGCATTTCCAGCCGGCTTGTGAGAGCCCTGTGGGACCTGAAGGACACCCCAGCTTGTGGGACACAGGATCCCTTTTCATCCCAGAGCCAGAACCCCATGGCCCCGCACGGTCCCCTTGCGAGGGGACCGAGCCATTCCCACGGGGGCCTTGGGGCTCAGGGCAGCCCCAGCACCATGACCCGGGAGTCCTGGTTGCCACATTGTCCCGAGCCCGGTGGGATCCTCAAGCAGGGCTCTCGCGGCCGCCCCCAGCCCTGTCCAGCCACCCCCACACCCCAGCAGCTGCAGCTTTTGACAGCTGACAGCCCTGGTGCGACCCCTCGGGAAGGAGCTCCCAAAACCCATACCCTTGGTGGAGAGCTGCAGGAGTGTGGGGAACAAGCTGCTCAGCTCCAAGTCGACGGCCACGGTGCAGCAGCCCTCCATCGCGCTTGCCGCTTGCCCTCAGCTCAGGGAAAGGGATGCTCTTTGCAGCTCCTCGCCCAAAATTCCTTTCCAACGTGCCCCTGCTCTGCCTGTCAGCAAGGGTGCTGCCTGTCAGGGAGGGTCCCCCAGCGCAGCCCCGCTGCCTCCCGACCCCGCTCCTGGCTCTGGAGCAGCTCCGAAGGGCAGCAGTGGGGAGCCCCTGAGCAGTGCCCAGCAGCGCCCAGGCCTCGCCGGCAAGTGCCGGCACCGCCGCGGCGCTGGGGAGACCTCCCGGTGATGTGGGTCATCCCCCTGTGACATCAGCCCGCATCATTTGAAGGTGCATTATGACACCAGCAGGGAGACAGCACAAACGGGGAGAGAGGAGATAGATTTCCCCTCTTGTCCTGGGAAATGGTCATCCCCTTTCTCCCCACTGCTGTTCCAAAAACCCTGTCTGCCCCCTGCACCAACATGTCTCTGCTATTGGGAGCCCGTCTGGGCAGGTGGGGTTTGGGGGTTGGCTGCGGTTGGGCAGTTGCAAGAGATGGGATCGAAGGCCTGTGGGATGCAACAGCCCCTCCAGCGTGCCCGAACACTCCTCTCTGCTGTGTGTCGCTTGTGTGGCAGGAGTAGGATGAGCTTTACCGCACTGGTTTTGGCTGGGATGGAGTTAATTTTCTCCCTAGGAGCCCAGATGGTGCTGTGCGTTGGATTTGTGACCAAAACAGCCCTGATAACACACCAATGTTTTAGCTATCGCTGAACAGGGCTTGCACAGCATCAAGGCCGCTTCTGTTTCTCACGCTGACCCACCAGCAACTTGGCTGGGGATGGGCAAGAAGCTGGGAGGGGACACGGCCGGGACAGCTGACCCCAACAAACCAAAGGGATATCCCACACCATATGACGTCGTGCTCAGCAATAAAAGCTGGGGAAAGAACGAGCAAGGTGTGGTGGGGGGGTGTATGTTCGAGGCCATGGCGTTTGTCTTTCCAAGTTACTGTCATGTGTGATGAAGCCCTGAACATGATGAATAGCAAAAGGTTCAGTTGCCCTAAATTTCGGCATCTGCTGCCATTTCAATTGGCCAGAGGAATTTCCCAACAACCTCCAAGAAGATGCCCCCAGATGTTGCCTGGTCTCTCAGAGTTGCTCCAGCAGAGCTTGCAGCTACCTGCACGTATCTTGGACCATCTCTAGTACCTCACATGTCACCAGGTGTTTGTGTCCGAGCAGCTCACTGCTGCCCTCCATCTCCATTAATTAGCATCAGAGCTGGGACAAGGACCTCACATGCAGGTGGCCATTTTGTGCACACCTGAACTGAGGCGAGAGGAATCCCACCTCCTTTGATGGATTTGTGGGTTTGTGGTGTGCATGGGAGGGAGCCGAGTCCCTTTCTGGCCCCAGGACTGAAAACACAGGAGGAGGCGCCTTCATTGACTCAGCTGAATCCCTTCCCTCCGCAGGGGTAAAGGAGATCCCTCCCTGGCACTGTCTGGGTGTCCTGCCTAGTGACGGGACAAGGAAAGGCAATTCTCATGCCCAGTTCTTTCCCTGAGATGAGAAACGACACTGCCGGAAAGAAATCTCTCTCCCTGGACGAGGAAGGGAACATCCGTGACGCCTTCGGCCTGTTTCACAGCAGGTTCCCCTGGAGCCCCAGGGACACCTGAAGGGAGCCCAGAGGGGGAAGAAAAAGTGACGCCTTGGGCTGGTCCTCTGCTGCTGAGCCGGGCTGGGCTCCCGGGACGGAGGGAGCTCCCGGCAAGTGGGCAGCGCTGCAGAGAGACAGCTCTGCCCAGGAGCAGCTCCTCTGCAAAGCGCAGCAGGGCTGAGGGCACTGCCTGCAGGCACCGAGGGGAGAGGAGCGAGGCAGAGAGGTTAAAGGCAGCCTGGAGTAGGAGGATCCTGAGAGCTGACTGGGGGAGGAACGTTGCAACCACAGAACGAGCTGAAACTGGCAGATGCAAGCAGAATGAAGAAGAAAAGGACCAAGGAAACAATTCCAAGAGAATGAGGTAACTTCAGAAGAAGGCCAGCCCAGCGACCAGGAACACCAGTATGAAATCAAGAGACCACCGACCAGAATTAAGTGATTGGACTTGGGGATGGGGTGAGGGGTGGTACGTTCCGGGAAATCTCTCTGTAAGGCTATAATTGGGGTCTGCGATCTGCAGTAGGGGTCCCTCCTTGGAGGCACCCAGCTCGAGCTGCTCTGCATGTCAGATAAATAAACCACTTATTTACTCAGCGGATTGGCGACTTGTCTTCTGCGAGCAGGAACCTAGGGCCGAGCCCTGTTGAGGTGGCACCCGCATAATTCCTACCATGAGACCGTGGTGGCGGCTGCGTAATTCCTGAAACAAGAAGCCAGGTGCCTGCTTCTGCCCTCTCACCTCCTCAGGCACATGTGACATCACAAGAAGCTGGAGAAGCCAGCTGCATGCTCCTGCCCCAAGAGCTGCAGCGCCACCGCTAACATCACAAGCGCCTGCACAAGCCAGGTGTTCATTCATACCCAAACAGCTCCTTACACACCAGTGACATCAGAAGCAGCTGTACAAGCCAGGTCCTGCTCCTGCCCCATCACTGCTCAGCCACCTGTGACACCACAAGTACCTGCGCAGGCCAGGAGCTTGCTCCTGCCATATCAACTACTCAGGCACTTGCGACACCATAAGCAGCTGCACGTAGAATGTTCCGGCTCCTGCCCTATCACCTACTCAGGCACATATGACCTCACAAGCACATGAACAAGCCACGTGCCTCCTCCTACCCTATCACCTACTCATCCACCTATGACATCGCAAGAATCTGCACAAGCCAGGGGCTGGCCCCTGGCCTCACACCTCCGCAACCACCTATGACAACACCAGCACCAGCACAAGCCAGGGGCCTGTTCCTAACCTACCGCCTACTCAGCCACCTATGACATCAGAAGCACCTGCACGAGCCAGCTGCATGCTCCTGCTGTAACTGCTACAAAGCCACCGGTGACATCACAACCAAGTGCACATGCTCCTGGCCTATCAGCTACTCAGCCATCAGCGACAACATAAGCAGCTGCAGAAGCCAGGGTCTTTCTCCTGCCCTATCAACTACCTGGGAATATCACAAGCAGCAGCACAAAGCAGGGGCCTGCTCCTGCCCTAACACCCACTCAGCCACAAGTGACATCACAAGCACCTGCACAGCAGGAGTGTCCTCACTGCCAACACCCCGGCTTTTCCACCATCTCCCCGTGCTCCCCTCTCCCCCAGGCACCTTTCTCACCCACGCCACCACCTCCCAACGCCCCTGTCTGTCTCTGTGTTTGTGTGGCAGATGTCACCTCGGAAGCATTGTCCCAGCCGGGTCCCCTGCACCTCCTTCTCCCTCTGCTCTCATCGTGACTGTCCCAGCTGTCTGATGTGCTTTTTGACCTCATGGGTCCTCTCGTCCTGCCTCCCTTCTGCTGTTCAATCCTGTTCCTGCAAGACAAGTGACGACCAGGCGGTGCCTCCTGTCATGAATGAGTAGTTTGAAGGCCGCTTGGAAGATCACTGACAAAGAGATCGGCAAAAGGTGATTTTAATAGAAATTTATAGAAACGTGACTTAACAGAGTTCGATGGCAAGGTTCACTCTATTACTCATTACATGGATTAAGTATACACAGAGAAAATCGTGTCAGAGTTGTGTTGGAATGATTTGTACAGAGACTGAGGATAAAATGACCAGGTGACCCGCCTGGTGGATGAGGGAAAGGCAGTGGATGTGGTCTACCTGGACTTCAGTAAGGCCTTTGACACTGTCTCCCACAGCATTCTCCTAGAGAAGCTGGCGGCTCACGGCCTAGACAGGTGCACTCTTCGCTGGGTAAAAAACTGGCTGGACGGCCGAGCCCAGAGAGTTGTGGTCAACGGAGTTAAATCCAGTTGGCGGCCGGTCACGAGCGGTGTTCCCCAGGGCTCAGTGCTGGGGCCGGTCCCGTTCAATATCTTTATCAACGATCTGGACGAGGGGATCGAGTGCTCCCTCAGTAAGTTGGCAGACGACACCAAGCTGGGCGGGAGTGTTGATCTGCTCGAGGGTAGGAAGGCTCTGCAGAGGGACCTGGACAGGCTGGATCCATGGGCTGAGGCCAACTGTATGAGGTTCAACAAGGCCGAGTGCTGGGTCCTGCACTTCGGCCACAACAACCCCAGGCAACGCTACAGGCTTGGGGAAGAGTGGCTGGACAGCTGCCCGGAGGAAAAGGACCTGGGGGTGCTGGTCGACAGCTGAACATGAGCCAGCAGTGTGCCCAGGTGGCCAAGGCGGCCAACGGCATCCTGGCCTGTATCAGAAATAGTGTGGCCAGCAGGAGCAGGGAGGTGATCGTGCCCCTGTACTCGGCACTGGTGAGGCCGCACCTCGAATCCTGTGTTCAGTTTTGGGCCCCTCACTACAAGAAGGACAAGGAGGTGCTGGAGCGTGTCCAGAGAAGGGCAACGAAGCTGGTGAAGGGCCTGGAGCACAAGTCTTATGAGGAGCGGCTGAGGGAACTGGGGTTGTTTAGTCTGGAGAAGAGGAGGCTGAGGGGAGACCTCATCGTGCTCTACAACTACTTGAAAGGAGGTTGTAGTGAGGTGGGTGTTGGTCTCTTCTCCCAAGTAACTAGTGATAGGACGAGAGGAAACGGCCTCAAGTTGTGCCAAGGGAGGTTAGGCTGGACATTAGGAGAAATTTCTTTACTGAAAGAGTGGTCAGGCCTTGGAACAGGCTGCCCAGGGAAGTGGTGGAGTCACCATCCCTGGAAGTATTTAAAAGACGTGTAGATGAGGCGCTTAGGGACATGGTGTAGTGGGTATGGTGGTGTTGGGTTGATGGTTGGACTCGATGATCTTAGAGGTCTTTTCCAACCTTAATGATTCTATGATTCTATGAAAAGGGCAAGGGAGACCCTCCCCTTGAGTCACGAGGTTCCTCAACGGGAGGGTCCCCCTTACCCTTTTATCCCCAATCCCCACCTGCCCAATCAGCTACTCAAACACCAGTGACCTCTCAAGCACTTCAACAAGACAGGTTCCCACACCTACCCTATCAGCTAGTCAGCCACCCGTGACATCACAAGCACCTGCAGAAGCAAAGTTCCCATGCCTCCCCATCAGGAACTGGGCCACAAGTGACATCAACACCTGCACAAGCCGGGTTCCCACGCTTGCCATATCAGCTAGTGGCACAGGTGCGGGGACCTGGCTCGTGCTGGTGCTTGTGATGTCACGGGTGGCTGACGAGCTGTTATGGCAGGCATGGGAACCAGGCTGATGCTGCTGTTTTGATGTCACTGGTGACTATGGATCTCATATGGCAAGCGCAGGAACCTGGCTTGTGCAGGTGCTGATGTCACTGCTGGCTTAGTACTTGATAGGGCAGGCGCGGAACCCGGCTTGTGGATGCGATTATGTCACTTGTGGCACAGTTCCTGATAGGGCAGGTGTGGGGATCTGGCTTGTGCAGGGGCTTGTGATGTCGTGGCTGGCTGACTAGCTGATCTAGGAGGTGCGGGAACTTGGCCTAGGTGCTGCTCTGATGTCACTGGTGGCTGTGTAGCTCGTACGGCCGGCGCGGGAACCTGGCTTGTGCATGTGTTTATGTCACTGCTGGCTGAAGTATCTGTAGCTCGTACGGCAGTGTCATTTTTTTCGTGACATCCTCTCCCCATCCTGAAAGTTGTCCTCGAAGGCCGAGAATTGCCCCAGGGGTGCCCCAGAAGCCTACCATTCGGCGCGGGACACTTTACCTCCATCATCGCGCTGTACCCCCAGGAAATGATCGTTCAGGAAGGGCTCCCACTGAAAGCATAACTCGAGTAGGACTGCCTCAAGAATATGAGAGCGATGCGCCATCCTCTCCTATGCAAGATGCTCTCCCCCTTTCGACCCCAGTAATACTTTAGGAGTACGGTTTACAGACAGAAGTGCCCACTTGAAAAACGGTGTTTGGTTCGGTGAATCTACAGCCATTTCTGCAGACGGAAAAGCAGAGTTAACTGAGGAAATGAATGTTTCGCCCAATGACCTGAGTCCCTGGCCAACACCTGAGCCTTTGAAGCTGGAGCCAGCACAGTTGATACTGACTCCGAGGCTGTAGGGGCTGGAGCCACCCCGTGCCTTGGCAACTGGCAAGAGCTGCTGCACTCCCTTCAGAAAAGCTGCAGGCAGGGCTACGTCTCCACCTGTCTTTTGCCTGGGAGAACCAGGAGAACAAGAGTGGCCTCGAGCCTAACCTGGTATTTGAGCCCTGCATTGCTGCCACCCCAGTACTTCAGAAAGGCAACTAACAATTGCACTTGTGACCGGTCCCCCCTGCTCCTGACCCCTGGTAATATGGTTAGCATAACGAACCCCATTTTATGAGGCAAAGAGCCATGCCCTGTGACCGAGCTGGTCACCTAGCAGTCCCCTTTGCCCTCCTCATCAGGCCCTGAAGGTCCTGTGCACCAGGCAGACGACTTCTCCCTCTCCCTATCGTCCTCAAGTTTCCCGGGTGCCTGGCTGACTTCTTCCCTCCTTACAGGCCTTGAAGGTCCCAGGCACCCGGCCAACCCGGTTCTGATGACCCTGCCACAGAACAGGGAAGTGCAGCAGCACACAGAGCACCGTCTATAAAGTCCAGCAGCACTTTTCCCCTCTTCTCCTCCAAGGGCTAATTTGTGGAGGAAATGACAAATGGCACCTTCCTCTCTTGCAGGGCAGAAGTTTTCCGCCTTGATACAACACATAAAATTGCACGGGAATGGTGTGAACCTCACGGAGTTGCCTGGGTCTTCCACCTGCCCTACAGACCCAAAACTAGCAGCACTTACATAAAGACGCTTTAATATCGGGCAGGTACCCACCCGATGCCCAGTGGAATGAGCCCATTTTCCTGCTCTCTCCAACCCACAAACCCTTTAAAACCCCCACTGTCAGTCTGTTGTTTTTCTCACGTTGACATGAGAAAAGGACATATGGAAACCCATTTCTACCTGGGGAATCCCTTTACCTATCACTGAGTCCCAGGCACCCAACCAACCAGGTTGTGATGACCCCGTCACAGAGAATTAACAGGAGGACAAACAGGAGGAGGAGAAAAAGAAGGACGACAAACGGGATGAACTGGTGGATGGCAGGTGGAGGAGGAGGAAGGGGGTGAAGAGGACACGGAACATAGAAAGAGAATGAGAACAAGGAGGAAGAAGAGAAAAAAAGAAGGAAGAGGAAGAACATGAGGAGGAGCCAGAGGAGGAGAAAGAAGAGATGGAGGAGGAACACGAGGAACAGTCAGAAGAGGAACACGTGGCGCAGGACTAGGAGCAGGAGGAAGAATAGGAAGAGAAGAAGGATGAGCAGGAGGAGGAACAGAAGATAGAGGAACAAGATACAGGACACGAGGAGGACAAACATGAGAAAGAAGAGAAAAAAAGAGGAGGAAGAGGATGATGAGGAGGAGGAGGTAGAGGGGCAGGAGGAGGAGAAGGAGGAAGGAAAAGGAGAAGGAGAATGAAGAGGAAAGGGAATATGAGGAGGAGGAAGACGAAGAGAAGGAAAGGAGGATGACATACAGGATGAAGAGGAACAGAACAAAGAGGAGGTGGTGGAGGAGGCGGGGGGGAAGAGGAGAAGAAGGAGGAGAAACAGGAAGAGGATGAGCAAGAGGATGACAGGAGAACAAGGATGACTAACAGGAGAAGGAGGATTAGGATGAAGTTGGGGACGAGTGGGAGGAAGGGGGAGGAAGAGGAGGAGGATGAGGACAACTACAGCAACGACAAACAGGAGGACAGACAGAAGGAGGAGAAGGAGGGTAACAGGATGACAATGAAGAGGAGTAGGAATAGGAGGTGCAGGAAGACGATCAGGAGGAGGAAGAGGGGGAGGACAGGAGGAAGTATTGAGCGCTAAATGTTCCAAAGCACGCATACAGCAATGTACAATGAGAAATTACAAATAAATATACGTGGTCACAAGTCCCCACGGTCACCTTTTTTCCTTTTTCCCTTCCAGGTGACGCTGGTCAAGCCCCAGGCACCTGCAGCCATTTGCTGTACACAACTCCCCTGATGCTGCATATCTGATACACGTTTAATAAAACAACGTAGCCCAGAGATTTTGTCTGTTCACCTTGAGCTGGGGGGAAGGTGCGTAGGTGCGTGAGGACGATCTGCTTTATCCCTTTCATTTTTAGTCCTCAGCAAAAACACTGCAAGATTCGGACTTGAGGACAGCACTGAAATCAAAGGGTAAGCGACCAAGAAGGCTCCAACCGCACACTTCCACCTGATGGCCTTAAACAAAACACAGCTGGGATCCTGATTGCTCGCTTCAGCCTGGAATAGTCCTGTTCCTCATCTGAAAGATCCTGCGTGCCTGGCTGAGGACAGGGACAGACACAATCCACACAGAGAGCAATCAGAGCTCAACCCTGCACTTCCCTTGGTCACGTTTCCTTGGAAAACTTCTTTGCTGGGTTGTTTGAAAATCTGTAACTGCAAGAACCAGGAAGAAAACCTCCCTGACGGGTTGACTGGAACTTCCTGGCTGTGGTAAAACCATCTGCCCTCGGTACCCCCATTTCACAAGAGCCGGCAGCACAGCTGGGGTGGGGGGAAGGCACAAATCAGACCTCGGGGCCGAGAGACGAGCACAAGCATCTGCCAAGGGAGCTGCATCCAACCAGGAGCGCTCCCCACTTGCTTCTCTGGCAACAAAGCCCCGGTGCGTGCTCCCACCAGGAGGGAGAAACAACTTCCACTTCTCCAAATCCCCATTTATGAAAGACTGTCAGCAGACATGGGGCTGTCCAGGAGCATGAGAACCACATGAAGGCCAGAAGACAGCAAAGACACCTGGTCTGACCCCCCCCCAGAGCATGCCTGCTCCAAAGCGTGGCAGCCTCGTGTCGGAGGGGAGGCAACTCTACCTTCCCCTGGCCTGCTGGCGTGAAACATCGGTCTCCAGATGTGAGGGCTCGGGCTGGCGACACTTGGGGTAGCAGCAGGAACGCTTTGGCCTATGCACAAAGCGTTCCCAGAGCTTTCTGCTGGCATTTGCACAGCTCACAGCCCAGGACAGAAGCGTCCGTGACCGCCACAGGCCTCACACTTCCGTCCCACCTGAGGTGTGTATCTTAAATTTCACTTCCCACTGGTCAAACATTCCTCTTCAGAGCTCTCTTTAAACTGAGGGCTCGCGGTAAGGGAGAGAAGAGAGTTCCTTACCTCTTGCGCAGTCAGGGCATGTTCCCCTGCTAAAAGCGGCCTACTCAGGCCTCCCATTTGGGTAGGAGCTGTTAAAAGAGTAAAACCAAGTCTTAAGTTTATCCATTTGCTTGTTTAAAGAACCTACCATTTGCAGCGTTAAGCCCCCAGAAGACTACTTGCCACAGACACTCTAAGCAAGCTGCCATAAAAGGCAGCTCAAGAGAATCACAAATAACCATTTCTGTACTCTCTGGGAGAGGCTTTCAAGGCTCTTTAAAGGATTTAATTGGATTTGTGTGCTTAACACACCATTGCGTGGATTTACAATTTTACTGCCAAAGGTTTCATGTACTACAGAGATCTTTAAAACAGCAGCTGTAATGATCTCATGCGTAAATATACACAAAGATGCTCTGATATCACGCATGTTCATAACTCAGTGGATGCTCCTACCAAGGGAGTGGCTCCCTTCCGTAGCCACTGAACAAGTAAAAGGATGGAACAAAATGACACGGTCAAGCTCTGAAGCAAAATTTCTATTTTCATTTAGCTTTAATCTAGAGCTGCATTGAGTGGTGAAAAGTGCCAGCCTGACAGCTCTGAAGCACAAAGCGCTTGATCCTCTGTGCCAGAACCGCACAGGCACTGGCCAGGCAACCTGCCTGCCTACTTGTTGCCCTGCCAATACAGTCTATAATTGAGGAAAGTAAAATGGAGATATAAATGTTCTTCCTCCGAGTACTTGATGCTGACAGCTTCTCGCCTCCAGCCTTCCTGCACTTCAGGAGCTCAGAAAATGACAAGAAGAGAAAGCAACGAACACTGGCACTGCACGACTCAGGGAGTGGCTTTTCCACTCAGAACGGTGGTTGCTCTTCATCGTTATGAAGACTAAATGTCTGGTTTTGGGGGAGTGCCTTGGAAGCAATGCAGGGGCCCAATTTAACAGAGTGTCATCTAGAGAGAGGGAGACAGTCTGTGGCCCAAACGTCTCGCACAACAGCCACAGTGTGAGAGAAAGGGAAGCGTTATCCTCGCTGTATTGCTGAGACACCAACTTCACTAATGATCAGACACCAAAGATAAGTAACCTTCCCCAGGTCTCACTAAGCATGCACTCACGTTTTCCAATTTCCTTTCCCGGAACTATACAAAAACTCTCTCTACAACCATAAATTACACGTGCCCGGGACCATTCCCTGGAATGGAGGCCAACTGGCACAATTACCCTTGTCCATTTGGTTGCGTTTTGTTGTGCAAAATTTGGATGCAGGGTAACTGCATCCAAAATGCCCACGGGGAAATCCCCTGGCCCATTCCCACTCGTGAGTGGTGCCGAGGAATTTGCGGAGCTTTCCAGCTGACGTGGGACAAACCTGTACCTGTAAACCTCCAAGCGATTTAGCACTGCAGATGATCAAGGTCCAGTTCACGGGAACACTCACCGGTGCTGTTTAATTCAATACCACAGGTGCTGCCACAAGTTTTCCCTCAGACAGCACCTCACGCTAACATACGCGGGGTAGGTTTTTTCAGTACTCTCTTAGAGCAGCAGTAAACAGAAGCAGAAGAAAGCAATATGAATAAACCAAGCTCATCCACTAACTCTAGCATAGAAGAGTGGCTCATTATCTTAAGAATACAGCCTAAAGAGCATCTGGCTTCAAACCCAATGTTCAACTGGAATTAATTGTTTCCCTTACTGTGACAAACAGGTAGAAGGGGGGGGGGGGTGTTTGGTTTTTTTAGTTTTAGATTTCTTTCTTTTAAATAAAAAAGGGAACAAAAGGTATTAAGCGTCTGCAAAGAGACAAGGCACTATCAAAGGATCTAGTAACAAGAAGTGATGGGGACAGAAATGGGGACAGAAAATGGGAAGGGTCAGCAAGCACCTAAGCACAACCCACAAGTGAAGCGATCCTGCCAGCATAGCACTTTTTGCCATCAAAATACTCGATCAGCAACAGTTCAGTCCTTCAAACAAGAGGACAGGAGAGCAATTAAAAAGTGAACAGGGAACACATATCTTGAAAGACAATGCCTGAAGAGGCAGTTAATTTGGAGGAAGGAGAGATTGGAAGAGATCTCCGGGCCCATCATAAACTCACTGAACTCCATGTTAAGCAATAAGGGGTTGGCTGGGTGCTTTCTACTTTCTTTATTTCCACTGGAAGGCTGTTGCAGAACCCAAACCTTCTAAGCCTTAAAGAGTTTTCTTCCAGTTTTCAGCTTAAATTTACTCAGGGCCAGGCGGCACGCATTTTCTCTGGTACCCACACCTTCAGGCTTAGTAACTGCTCTCCCTAAATGGTATTTCCCTCTTCTGCATTTACAGGAGTCACCCCACTCTTCTCCCACTTGCTTTTCTAGCCGAAGCAAATCAAGAACTCCTGATGCCATCACGCACCTCCATCTCCCATGTCCCAGCAATCCCTGCAGCTCTCCTCTCCAGTTATTCCAGGGGGAGTTCATCTTTCTTGTACGTGAAGGACCAGCAGAGCAACCCCGTCAGATGAGCTGGGCTCTGTGCAATGGCATTAGCTCTTCTCCACAGTTCCTGAAAATACTTTGCCTGACACACTGCAGTGGAGCACTTCCTTATGCCCACATCACACTGTTGGCTCCCAGCTGCTCTCCTGTGCTTCCCTTTAGCTACCTGTAGGTCTTCTTCCCCCTCCTCAGTTTTGGCCACCTGAAGAACACCCAGCTTAGGGCTCTAAAATTCTTGTCAGCTTTTCGTCCACCAGTACCCCCGAGACCTTCTCGGCAGGGCTGCTCTCAATCCCTTCATCCCCCAGCCTGTATTGATACCGGGGGTTGCCCCGACCCAGGTGCAGGACCCTGCACTTGGCCTTGTTGAACGTCACGAGGTTCACACGGGCCCACTTCTCGAGCTTGTCCAGGTCCCTCTGGATAGCATCCTGTCCCTCAGGCGTTGTCGACGGCACCACATATACACAAACACACAACATATACAAACATTGCCATATGTTTACACTGCCTTCTCAGCACAACGTTTCTGTTATGGCACCAAGAACTTACGGGTACGAAAATTACGAATTTTAAGTGCTCTTTTAAAGCCCGTTATAGTTAAATCAACAGTAGTGAGAAAACAGTCAAGAATTTGACTTGCAGAATGGGAGATGATTCGTGACTATCTCAACAGCTTTTACTATTGATGAAGCTTACAACCACCTCACTACCTGGGAATGACATTCTTTGTTAGGATTGGTCTGGTTAGAAACTCAGCAGGCTGGCTCGTTCATCACTGCAATTCTTCAGTCGGAGGAAAGAAAGAACTGAGGAAGACCTAAGCAGAAAGGCGGCCAGCAGGTACCAGTTTCAATTAACTTTCACCTGGGTGCAGAATGAAGCTTCTTTCTAAACATAAAAATTGCATCTCTGTCAGGGTATTGGCTCCTCCAGGAAGTGTCTTTTTTCCACCCTTTGCCTCACTAAAGAGCTTTTTGGCCAGATGCTTTTCTTCTGATGCAGAAATGTGAAAGTATTGGCAATCTTGCACATTTGCCGAGGAAAGCTGTTGCCCACTTAGCTCTGTAGCTCTGAGGGTAGATGCTGCAATGGTCACGCTCACCTGCAAACAGCGCTTGTCTTTGCCTTACGCCCTCACGTATCACAGGTGAGCCACGTCATGAGAAAAACATGCTCAGTTACAACTTCCTGGCTGGATGAGCAGGGACACCACTAGCGGGTCTGCAGGTCAGAAGCCCAGTGCTGGTGCCACACCTCAGGTTCTTGACACAATCATAGGTCAACGTGAGAAACTGAAAAGTGGGGTGGTTACTATTGGAATGCCAAAAATAAAGGAGAGAGATGGCCTGTGTGGGACTAAAGGAAAAGAAAGGAAGATCTTACTCTCTCTCTATTATATCTTCCAAAATGAAATGGAATATGTAGAAAGCAATCAAGACAGGATTAACAACTACCAACAAGCAAAACAGATTTCCTGGATTTATTCTGGAATCCTATAATCCCTCTCCTAAGGAAGCGATCTGCCTTGAAGATGCAAGACAGTCTGCTGCATTTCTACGCTTGCTCAGCTACATTTTCGTTCATCAGTTAGCACGCAGCCTGGGTTTTAAAAGAGGTTGTACTGGATAGAAGGGTCAGACTTGGATTGAACTATCACGTGAAGTCGAGGGGAGAAGAATACAACAAAACATATTTACCACGAACTGGTATATAGGGGACAAAACAGGAATCCATTTGGCACGGCAGACTTGCCATGCTTTAGATGCTGCCAACATCTCTGTCAGAAGCTGTCGTTATTTTATGGGCTATTGATATACTCATGAAACAGCCAGCCTTCATTGGCGTGAGGACTGGACTGAGACCCTGTGAATTACTGTGCTCACTGACTCAGTCTGCAGGAACTAAATTAATTAATAATTAGAAAAAAAAACCAACCAAAACCCACCTGTAGCACAAAAGAGGGCCTTCTTCAGAAATGAACGGCGCTCTAGATAAAACAACGGATTAGATGAGTTTCTAATGAATTCTTAAGTTCTCTGTCCTCTGCTTTGGCAGGTGTTGATTCAAGATCTCTCTGTACTCAGAAGCTCTACGGTTGGATATCCCAGCAGGAGCGGTGGGGGACAGCAGCCAGCCAGACCAAGACCTACTACTTGTTCTTTCTGTTAAGTCAATAAACCTTAAGGAGCATAAAAGTTACTCCTCGGACAGAAAAAGCAGAACGGGATGAAGGGGCTTGAGATTTTTAGAACTCGTCTCCCATATATCATATCCATATAGCACGAAAAACTTTCTTTTGATCACATTTCGCAGCTCCTTCATAGCCAGAAGGAATTTCATCACAGGAATTTTCATACCACTAAACTGGCAAAAAGGTGTACAAGCCTTTTTATCCATCTTTATCCTTTTACACTTGTTCCATAAAACCATTTTCCACTCTCCAGCTCACGATCTCACCAAGCAGAAAAGTCCTATCTGCCACACACTTGTCATAAACTAGGTGGGACATGACAAAGTTTCAGAGACATCAGTGTTTATAAGATTAGAAACTTTAAAACGCAAAGAAGAAAAAAAAAAGAAAAAAGGGTGGTGGGGGAAAACTTATTTTCTACCTTGACTGCTAGGTTCTTAAGCTGCCAGTATTTAGCTTAGAAATCCAACCCTCCACGGCATAATGGGCAAAAGAGCACGTTTTATGTGAAATTAAATTATGCTTCTCTTGATTTAAATACAAAAAGTGAGCTCCACTGCTACATTCATCCACAAGAACGCCCCCAACTTCACAGACACCCATAAATTATTTTTGTAAACAGCAAATTACTAAACATAGTACGACACTCCATGAAAGAGAAAAAGAATGCACACAATCAGCATCTTCCTTTTTGACTAGAAAATGAAAATCTCTAACAGCAGATAAGCCTGAATTAAAAATCCATCAAATCTAGACCCCACATGGGGTATGGGTTATGATACGCCACATATCTCGACTCGACTCTTGAAAGCAATCATGCGCTAAGGACAATTTTAGGTTGTTATGCAGAGGTTTAACTAGAGCCTTGGCAACTTAATCTGGGACACGAATGGTATTTGCATTACACTACCATGTGCAGTAAAGAAAACTGGTCTTGCAGTTCGATTCCAGCGCCGCATCCTCAAACAAAACGAGGCTGCTACCTTTGAGGAACATGGATGGAAATCTCACCTGCCACCCCGAAGTGACGCTGTGGCATTGCTTCACTTTTTGTCACTTTCCTCGGGCTTGGTCAATCTTTTGCAGAGTCTGAAGCCAAGGCCCATAGCTTTTTCCTGTTTGTAACAGCGGATGTCTGGGTCTTCACAGGTCGGTTTGTTGTGGGGCACCGCTTGTACCCCGCCTTTGCCTTCATAAATGCATCCTTCCACTAGAAAAGAAAAGGAAAATTACCAGTCATGCCAGTCATGACATTAGACTATCCACAGGGCAACAGAGTGCACTGCTTGCAAGAGGATTTGGTACAGTAAATAATCCTTAAATATCTTGATTTACTTTCTAGTTGGAATGAAATGAAAACATACGTTTAGCAATAAATGCAGCATGATGCTCCTTACCTTGCACTCGTTCTCTCTAACAGATCTGCCTTGTGGCAGGATCACCGTCGCATGTGTATTGCTCGCTTTCATTTCCGTCTTAATCTGTCAGCTGGCACTTGCCACCTCCAGACTGTAGCAAGGATAAAAACGATTCCGTTTACAAGCAGCACAGCACCCTGTGAACCCGCTCTATGAAGTCCTGTATTTATAGAAATGGCTATAAATAATAAAAATCTGCAGGGACCACTGACCCACATACGTGCCGTATTTTCGGAATAGGGCCTAGGTATTAAATCTACAAACTAAGGACTGCGACACCTCTCACCTTGCCCCTTTCCTCCTTCCCTCCGTTTCGTGTGGGAGCTCGTTCCACCAGTGAAGGCACACCACAAAACCAGCCTCACAGAGGGGAAGGGAGGGGAGGGGCTAAGGGAAGAGGCGGAAAGGAAATACACAGAGAAGCAGCTTTGCCCTCCCTGGTTAAAGCCACAGCCCACTCAGGAATCACCTTTCCCGCCTGCAGAGGGAAAAGCACAGAATCGCTAGCAGTGAAGTACGTAAGCTCTTCGTATCAGCATCGCTGCTTGGAGTAATCGAATTGTTCTGCGGAGTCATTTGACAAGCCGACAGGCTGCTCAACAAATGAGAACCAGAACGCATGCCATTTGCGAGATGAGGCAGCAATAAGCTTCTAATCGGTTCCCAACAAGAGCAATTCAAGTGAGGTGGTGTATTAATGGATTTTGTTCTCTGCAAAGCCAAGAAGCAAACATTAACCGCACTCCCCGAAGGGGAGGGAGCAAACTGAGCGAGGGCAACTCATCGGCCCCTTTCAGAGTTTCAACACTCAAGATAAACGAAAACAAACCCATGTAAAAAGTTAAACAGTGGCCAAGAAGCACTTTTATAAAATGCATATAGGGGCCTGAACCAAACCTCAGAAAGACTTCCAACATTGATTTTCGTGACTGTTAGACCAAGGCCTAGAATGAAGCCAAAGCTTCTGCTTGCCAGGTCATGAGAAGATAACTTAAACGAGCTACACAGTAAAGAGAAAACGCCAAAGGCAATAGCGGAGCTTACTGTTTTCCTCCATTCAACCAACTGTGCAGTAAACCAACTTAACCCAGCCAGCCTAAGTGTTAATGTTAATCTTAATCAACATTAATCTTCAAAGTGTTATCATCCTGTGTATAGCCCTCACCCAGAACTGGGTTAAAAGACCAGTTAATAAGAAACCAGAATGATGAAGCTACTGAGTGGGTGTTTGATTGGAGGAGATCAAGATGTATATGTTTTAATTTAAGAACACTATGGTGATAGATAGTTTAGTTTGTTGTGGATTCTATATTGCTCGCTTCTGTAATTTTAAACAATGAAGACTTGTTGCTTAGAAGTTAGGTAACTAACAGGTGTGTGTTTTAGAAGTAGTGATAATTAATTTTAGCTATGGAAACTATAAACAGACGTGGTCCAAGCATGGCTCAGGGACAAATTGCGACCCTATAAGGTAAAGAGGAAATAAGTTCATGAAGAGTTCACTACCCTACCGACCACCAGAGACCACCCGAGACCCCCAAGAAGACCCTAAAGGTTTTAGTCCGCATGTGTTTAAGATGATGTAATATTATAATTAGTTCTCGGAAATGTAATGAATATGTAACAAGGAAATTTAAAATATGTATGAGAAGCATGGATATAAACAGAAAGGTGACTAGACCAGGTGTGCTTGATTTGTGGCAAGTCCACCGAGCACCCAGGCCTGAATACAACAATATCTCTCCTGAGCGTGTGGAATTGGTTACTTGCACGCCGGGCACGAATCCGCTTTTCGGACAACAGTTTTTGGCGATCCAGGTGGGACTGCTGGGAAGCCTTGCCCGGATCGACTTGTCGGCTCTTGGTGGGGAGACCCTGCTCTCTGGACTCCAGCGCGCACCGACCTTTTGATCGGGGACTCCGTGAGTATTCTCCCCGACCAGAGCAGGTGAGCGACTCAACGGTGCAACGCTAAGGTAAATGAGATATTGTTCTGGAGTATAAAACTGTGCATGCATTTGGTAAGGAATTGTGGCCACAGGTAAAGAGGTATATTCATATGCGTTTGACAGTGACGACTGGAGTATATGAAGTTGTAGGCGCCAGGGGTAAACCGGTATATTCATATGCGTTTGACAGTGACGACTGGAGTATATGAAGTTGTGGTAAAGAACGTTCTTTTTTGGTAAAGATATGGGAGCTCAACCATCAAAAGTAACACCTTGTTCCCCCTTAGGATGCATCATTAAACATTGGGGAAAATTTGGGGGTGATCCTTTGAGAAAGGATAAATTAATTGAATATTGTACTAAATGGTGGCCAATGTATAAATTAGAAGATGAGGAAAAATGGCCAGAATTGGGAACCTTGCAATATAATACTATTTTACAACTAATGTTATGAGGTACCTTATGTAATTTGTTTTTTTTTTCTTTTTGTTTTGTTTTTTTTTTTCTTTCTTTTCTTTTTTCATAATCTTTTCGATTATGAAATTCGGAAAAAAAAAAATGTAAACTTTTAGGTTTAGATTCTAATGTGATGATGATGATGATGGAAAATAAGGAACCAAAAGTGCACTGTTGTTCTGCATGTAGCATAGGAAAATGATGTTTAAAACTAGGAGAAGAAGAGGAGGATACACAAATGTTAGTACCACCAAGTAAAAATGAAACTTCTGAAACCGAAGCAAGAGGAAGCAATACTTTTAGTCCGATAGCCGGCAGGACTAGAACCCAGCAAGGGTCTGTATTGTTAGCACCCCTTCGCCAGGCAGTGGGCCCAAGGGGGGAGCCAGTATTTGTGAAAGTACCATTTACAACTTCTGATTTAATGAATTGGAAAGAATTAGCAGGATCATACAGAGAGAATCCAGAAAAGGTGTATAGATCCTTTCGAACAATTATTGAAAATCATAATCCAGATTGGAAAGATATTCAAATTCTTTTGAATAATTTGTTTACTCCTGAAGAAAAGAGGGTAGTATTAGAAAAAGCAAATATGGAAAATGAAAGAATAAATGCAAGAGAAGGTCCTGCTCATTTTATGCCAACTCAAGACCCAAATTGGAATCCTAATAGTAATGATGGTAAATTGATGATTAAACAGTATCAACAATTAATTTTGTAAGGAGTAAAGAATGGAATATCCCGCCCAAAGAATTTGGCGAAATTGACTCAAATAATTCAGGGAAAAACAGAGGACCCATCCACCTTTTATGAAGGATTATGTGAGGCAGCTAGGAAATGGACAGACTTAGATCCTGAGAGTGATGAGAATAGAGCAATATTTACTACTTTGTTTGTAGGGCAAGCTGCTCCAGATATTCGAAAGAAATTGCAGAAAGTGGATGGGATTACAGGAATGACTATATCACAGTTAATTGAAATGGCTTATAAGGTGTATAACAATAGGGAAGAGGAGGAAAAGAAAAATCAGGAAAAAGAAAAAATAAAAGATAGGAAACAAAAAGCTGCTATTTTAGCAGCTGCTTTTGTAAATGCCCAAGGATCAGCTGGAGGAAGAGGCAGAAGATATTTGAGAGGTAGAGGTAGAGGGTATTTGAGAGGAAAAGGCAGAGGAGGTAGAGATATGTTTAAACAATATACCCCATTAGGATTTAATCAATGTGCTGTATGCAAGAAACAGGGACACTGGAAGAGTGAGTGTCCGGAGAACAAAGGAGCAGTCGTGACTCAGTCACAGCAGATACCACCTGAAGCTGATTTACTTATGATGGGAGGAGATTCTGAATGATGGGGACCGGGGGTAGAAAATGATATTTTCCCAGCTGAGCCCCTGGTTCCAGTAAAGCTGGGAGATGAAGTAGTCGATTTTTTAGTAGATATTGGAGCAAAATATTCTGTTATAAATACATGTAAAGGACCAATGAGTAAATTTAATGTATCTATTGTTGGGGTCACGGGAAAGAAGGAGATAAGGCCTTTTTTGAAACCTTTAAAATGTAAAATTGGAGGAAAAACACTGATGCATGAATTTTTATATATACCGGAATGCACCATGCCTCTCTTAGGACGGGATTTATTGAATAAATTGGGAGCACAAATCAACTTTAAAAAAGGAAGAATCCAAGTTCATTTTCCTGAAGCTAATGCCTGGCAAGCCCAAGTTTATTTATTACAGACAAACACAGATGAATCTGAAGAAATTCCAGAAGAGATTAAAGATGCAGTTTACCCTTTTGTTTGGGCAACAGAGAAACCAGGAAGAGCGAAAAATGTGGAACCGGTAAAAGTTGAATTGAAAACAGGAGCTCGACCGGTAAGAAAGAAACAGTATCCTATTAGTATAGAAGCCAGAAAAGGTTTGGAACCAATAATAAATACTTTTCTTAAACACGGACTTTTAAGAGAATGTCAATCTGATTATAATACTCCTGTCCTTCCAGTGAAAAAGTCACATAACCAAGGATATAGGCTGGTTCAAGATTTAAGAGCGATAAACCAGTTAGTGGTGGACATTCATCCAATAGTCCCTAATCCATATACGCTGTTAACAACTATCAATGAATCAAATGCATATTTCTCTGTTATAGATTTGAAAGATGCTTTCTTTTGTATACCTCTGGAAGAAAACAGCCAAAAGATTTTTGCCTTTGAATGGGAAGATCCGTCGACTGGGAAGAGGACTCAGCTCTGCTGGACCGTGCTGCCACAAGGGTTTAAAAATAGCCCAACCATCTTTGGAGCAGCTCTGAATAAGGAACTGGAACAGTGGTCCGGTAAGGAAGATCAAATCACCCTCCTTCAATATGTTGATGACATCCTATTGGGAGCAGATACTACTGAGATCTGCAAAGCAAAGACTGTTAGCCTCCTAAACTTTTTGGGAATGGCCGGGTATAGGGTGTCAGAGAAGAAAGCACAAATTGCAAAACAAACTGTAATTTATTTGGGGTTTGAGATTTCCCAAGGACAGCGAAGATTGGGAAATGGTAGAAAAGAAGCCATTTGCAGGATGGCACCCCCTCAATCTAAAAGAGACTTGAGAGGATTTTTAGGAATGGCTGGATGGTGTCGCCTTTGGATTCCAAATTATGGTTTGATGGCAAAACCACTGTATGAGGCAACCAAAGGCCCTGAAGAATTGTTAGAATGGACTCCAGAGTGCCGAAAAAGTTTTGATGACATTAAACAGACTTTAATGAAAGCTCCAGCTTTAGGACTTCCAAATCTGACCAAACCCTTTGAGCTATCTGTTCATGAGAAGAGACATGTAGCTATGGGGGTTTTGACTCAACTTTTGGGAGACTGGAAAAGACCAGTGGCTTACTTTTCCAAACAATTAGATAAAGTAAGCTCAGGATGGCCTAGCTGCTTGCGGGCAGTTGCGGCAACAGTTCTCATCATTCAAGAAGCTAGAAAATTGACATTGGGACAGAAAAGAACGGTTCATGTCCCGCATGCGGTACTTGCAGTACTGGAACAAAAAGGACATCATTGGTTAACCCCTAGTCGTTTGTTACAATATCAGGCTTTGTTAGTGGAACAAGACGACATCATTTTGAAAGTGAGTACAATTTTAAATCCTGCCTCTTTAATGTCAAGTGAAAAAGAGAGTGATCTTAACCATGATTGTTTACAAGTTATCGAACAGGTGTATGCCAGCAGGCCAGATCTGAAAGATGGCCCTCTCCAAACTCCGGATGAAGAATTATTTACTGATGGAAGCAGCTTTGTTGTAAAAGGAGAAAGGAGGGCTGGTTATGCCGTGGTAACTTTAACTGAAGATCGAGAAGTAAAAGCATTACCTCCAAATACATCCGCCCAGAAAGCAGAAATTATAGCCCTCACAAAAGCCTTAAATTTGGCTAAAGGTAAAAGAGTTAACATCTATACAGATTCTAAATATGCTTTTGGAGTTGTGCATGCTCATGGAGCAATATGGAAGGAGCGAGGACTTTTATCTGCTAGCGGTACCCCTTTAAAATATGGAACCGAGATTTTGAATTTGTTGGAAGCAGTACAGAAACCTAAAGAAGTTGCGGTGATTCATTGTAAAGCTCATCAAAAAGGGGACTCAAAAGTAATACAAGGAAATCGAAAAGCACATGAGGCTGCTAAACGTGTAGCATTAAATACTATGATTTATGTTTTAATTCCATCAAAAGAAATTCAGGTGGAATCCCCAAATTATAGTGAGAAAGAAAATAAATTAGCTATGCTATTACATTGTAAGAAAAATGATCAAGGATGGTGGATAACTTCACATGGACAATGTATAGTAACCCCTGAAATTATGAAGAAATTAACGGTCAAAACCCATGCTGAAACACATATGGGAGCAGAGGCAATGGTGGAATCAGTAAGACGATATGCGATAGGAACCAAAATGTTATTGATTGCTAAAAGTGTGAGTAATAAATGTGAGATTTGTCTTAGGAACAATCCGAAAATACAAATCCGACCCCCTCCTGGAGAGGTAAAAAGAGGCATAACTTCCGGTGAGTATTGGCAAATAGATTTTTCAGAGTTACCGCGATGTAACCAATACCGATATCTATTGATATTGGTAGATACCTTCTCTGGATGGCCGGAAGCTTTCCCGTGTCGAACCAACAAGGCAAAAGAGGTTGTGAAACATTTGTTGAAAGAAATAATTTCAAGGTTTGGAGTCCCTTTAGAAATGTCCTCTGATAGAGGCCCACATTTTGTAGCAGAGGTTATTAAAAATGTGAAGAACCAAATATTAAAGAAACAAATTCCTCAAATATATCCAGAAGCTCAGTGGAAATAGATTGAAGCTTTACCATTTGCCTTGTTAAGAATTAGGGTGACCCCGAGAGTTAGAGAAAAAGTAAGTTTATTTGAAATTTTGTATGGTAAACCTTATGATCCTTAATCTAACAGGAAGATCTAAACAAATGCATGTAACAGGAGAAAAAGTATTAACTGAATATCTTTTATCTTTGAGTAAGGTGTTGAATTCTTTGCATAAGTATGTCCCTTTGAAGACACCTTTACCTCTTGAATTTCCAGTACACTCATTTAATCCAGGGGATCAAGTTTATTTGCGAATGTGGAAGGATGACCCTCTTGGAGAAAAGTGGAAAGGACCTTTCCAGGTGCTGTTAACAACAAACACTGCTGTGAAACTGGAAGGAATAGATTCTTGGATTCATTATACGAGGATTAAGAAAATTCCACCTGGACTGTGGACATCTGTATTTAAGGAACCATTGAAGTTAACTTTGCGGCGTGTTCAATGAGATACTGGAGATGCTGCTAAATTAGTGTAACAATTTGATTTTGAACAGAATTAAATTAGAGAGAGAGGGAAGATGTGGAATGTGTTGTTGTTAATAATAACGATCAGTCAGATTGATTCTCAATTTTTGTTATAGAAATCAAAATATCTGGGAACTTTTAGCCCGAGAAGTAACCAACATGTCTTCCTTTTGTATTGCAGCCGAGAATTTTGTGGGAGGGATGTATAGTTCTTGTTTGGTAGGAAAAGGTATAAATTATACCTCCCAAGCACTTTCGACTATTGGTATGGAAATGACACAAATAAGAGAAGCCACACTTGAAAACAGGGCTGCAATTGACTATTTACTTTTAAGACACAATCATGGTTGTGAAGAATTTAAAGGAATGTGTTGTTTTAATTTGAGTGATAATTTACAGTTAGTAGAGAAGAAAATCCAACAAATAAAAGATTTGGCATATGGGTTTAAAGAACGGGAAGGATTTAGATTTTTCTTGGTTGTTCTCGTGGCTTCCAAATTTAAATTGGCTTAAACAATTATTTTTGTTTGTGGTACTGATCGTTATTTTAGTTATGATTATATGTTGTATGATTCAATTTGTATCTTTTTGTAGAAAATAAGTATTGTGAGACTCATGATGCTTAACATCATAAGTCTCAAAGGGGGGAATTGTTAATGTTAATCTTAATCAACATTAATCTTCAAAGTGTTATCATCCTGTGTATAGCCCTCACCCAGAACTGGGTTAAAAGACCAGTTAATAAGAAACCAGAATGATGAAGCTACTGAGTGGGTGTTTGATTGGAGGAGATCAAGATGTATATGTTTTAATTTAAGAACACTATGGTGATAGATAGTTTAGTTTGTTGTGGATTCTATATTGCTCGCTTCTGTAATTTTAAACAATGAAGACTTGTTGCTTAGAAGTTAGGTAACTAACAGGTGTGTGTTTTAGAAGTAGTGATAATTAATTTTAGCTATGGAAACTATAAACAGACGTGGTCCAAGCATGGCTCAGGGACAAATTGCGACCCTATAAGGTAAAGAGGAAATAAGTTCATGAAGAGTTCACTACCCTACCGACCACCAGAGACCACCCGAGACCCCCAAGAAGACCCTAAAGGTTTTAGTGCGCATGTGTTTAAGATGATGTAATATTATAATTAGTTCTCGGAAATGTAATGAATATGTAACAAGGAAATTTAAAATATGTATGAGAAGCATGGATATAAACAGAAAGGTGACTAGACCAGGTGTGCTTGATTTGTGGCAAGTCCACCGAGCACCCAGGCCTGAATACAACAATATCTCTCCTGAGCGTGTGGAATTGGTTACTTGCACGCCGGGCACGAACCCGCTTTTCGGACAACATAAGGACGTCTCTAAAGTCACTTAAAAAAAAAAAAAAAAAGCTAAGTCCTTATCCTGGAATGTAAAGACACCACCTTGGTTCCCACGCAGAGCGGCAGAGATGGCCCAGCAGGGTCATGTCCCCATGTTCCAGGTCAGATAAAAAAAGCACAGGATATGTTTGTGGGGTCGGTTTGATGTATCCCTTCCGTTTTGTGAAAGCTTGGGGAAGCATGCGTTATGCGGTAGGACCGGTGTGACTTTAGATCTGAGGTTAAAAAAGGTGCTGCACTTCAGTGCAACTCCCTGAGTTGCTTTCATCACCAAATAAAAAAAGATTTGCTTTCTCCAGTGTGGGGGGAACAGGAGCTCGCAAGGGGATTCCAGCTACACCGCAGGGTAGCAGTTACCACGTGCTTAACTTCAAAGCTATGCTTAAATCCCACCAAGTGGCTATTAAAGGTCACAGGAATCCCAGAGATCTAACATAAAAAAAAATCCCCAGAAAATACCACACAAAAAACCGGGTTCGCATTACACGTTACCCCTCACCCCGCGAACTCGCCAGACTCCAGCTGGGAAGCCAGAACATTTGTCCCCTCCCACCCTCCGGCGGCTGCCAAAGCAGCGGCAGAGCAAGGACAGCAAGCTCCCGCTCGGGCTGACTGGACCTGCCAAACCACTGGCCGAGCACCGGTGGCGGGGAGAAGCGTTCAGCTCTGCCTCGGAACGGCAGCAGCCTGGATTCATCAGGCTGCTCCCTGCAGGAAACAATCCCAACTGCCTGGATCTTGCCGATGCAAGGACGCATTTAAAGATGAAGTGTTTTCGAGCGAGGGAAACAAGGCCTGAGCAATAATAATCAGGCTGGCAATTTTCCAAGGCAGCTGAATATTCCCAGTCCCCGAACAGGGCAGCTGGAGTGAAAGCCCCGGGAGAGTTAACAGAAAAACACACTACTCCTATTACTGCAGTAACGAAAAATGCTGGGGTGGCTCAGGGGGGCTCTGGGAGTCGGGCTGCCCGGTGCCTGTGCCCGGGGGGGTCTGTCTCCGTCTCCCTCCCCTCCCCAGCTCTCGGGTCACTCCCGGGGCTGCCCCGGCCGGCCCGGCTCCAGCGGACCGGGACCCCATCACACCGGGCCGTTTGGAGCGCTTCCCCACCACCCCCGGGCGGCCCCAGCCCTCACCTCAGCCGAGCCGCAGCTGGAGCAGAGGCTGCGCCTCCCGAGACCAACATGGCCGCCGCGAAGCTCAGTGTGGGGAACTGACCGCTCCCAGCATGCCCCGGGAACCAACATGGCCGCCGGGCAGCCCCGCGCCCCAGGACTACAGCTCCCAGCATGCCCTGGTGCACACCCTCTCCCAGCATGCCACGGGGCGCCCCTTCCCGCTCTCTGGCCCTGCGGGGACACCGGCCCCAGCCCGGCCCCGCCCCCCCCGGCCCCATGGCCGCCTCCCCGGGGCTGCCCCGCCCCCGGTCCGGAGCCCCGGTGGAGCCGGGAGGAGGAGGGGAGAGGGGCAGAGCGGCGGGGGGGGGTGGGGCAGGGCGGTGGCGTGGCCGGAGAGGCACGGGAGACGGACAGAGGGACAGAGAGAGGCGACAGAGAAGGAGAGAAGAGCGATGGCCTCCAGGGTGGAGGCGTAGGAGGAGCAGAAAGGGCCGGGGCAGACAGGGAGGAATTTAGAAAAAATAGGGACAAGGAGCCAGACAGAGTGAGAAAGAGGAAGAAGAAAAGAGCAAAGGGCTACCGGGTGCAAAGGGAGCAGTTAAAAAATGGGGACCCAGAGCCTGACCGAGAGGGACAGAGAAAGACCAAAAATACCAGTTCTGGGCAATTGCTCCCATTTCCTGAGCACGGCCCAGGAACTGCATTAGCGGGAGCCTCAAAATACGTGCTGCCGGCAAAAGCCCTGCCTTGGGCCCAATCCTGCACCCTAATATTGGTGATGAACATCGCCTTGCAGGGGGGCCAGGGCCAGGGC